>NW_003803619.1:418020-455659 GCF_000255335.2 Galendromus occidentalis
GGAAAGCTAGGAAACGGGAAGCTGGGGAACGGGAAAGCGGGGAAAAGGACGCGCACCCAGAGCTCGCGCGCCCAAAGCAAGCGCACCCGGAACCAGCGCACCCGGAGCCAGCGCACCCGGAGCCAGCGCACCCGGAGCCAGCGCACTCGGAGCTAGCGCATGTGTAGTGAGTCTAGCGATACCGAGTCGCCGCGAAGCGGCGACCGGGAGCGCTAGTAGAGTATAGAATTCGATTCAACGGACCTCGCGAGGAACTTCGACTCTCCCTTCCTGCCTTTCACCGCAGCGACGCACGGACGTACACTTGTGTTACTTTGTCGGAATGAGATAGACTTACTCCCATGAGAAATGCCGCAGAATCCCAGAAACAAATGCCAGAAACGGTCTCTGATCCTTTGAAATGATTGGGTAGGGGAGATCCACCAGTTATGGACCACCCCACCAGTTTTGGACCGGTCACCAGTTATGGACCACTCCCCAGTTTTGGACCGGTCACCACTCATGGACCCCCAACCGGTTTTGGACCGGTCACCAGTTATGGACCACAGCTCGGAGTGTTCTCGCTTTCGGATGACTTGATATTCGCTCGCTTCGGGAATCGGGGGATCGAATCCAGCCTCTCCAGCTCCAAGCTAGGGGCGGATTTGAAAAGCGTTCGAGTATCGGCTTGAGATCGATTTTCTTTCCGAGTTGCCCGCTGTCGATGGGCTCTCTCAGCCATCTATGATCGCGAGAATGAGGATCTCGAAATAATCCCGACATAGATAGAGTTCTTTATGACCCGTCACTGATTGTGTTCCGACCACTTCGAAAAGAATGGCCCGAAATTCTGACCGGTCCAAAACCGGTCAGTGGTCCATAACTGGTGACCGGTCCAAAACTGGGGGGTGGTCCATAGCTGGTGACGTGACCGGCTCAGAACTGGGGGGTGGTCCATAACTGGTGACGTGACCGGTCCAGAACTGGGGGGGGGTGGTCCATAACTGGTGACCGGTCCAAAACTGGTGGGGCGGCCCATAACTGGTGGATCTCCCCTATACCTTGTCGAAGAAACTCGAGTGTTGGGAGTGATCGAGCCTGCCCCGGGACATAACAAAGAATCTCGGTGCGTCCTCTGTATGGAAGTGAATATTTGTTCGGTAGATTCATCTGAAGCACAGGAGGGCTTCTGATACTGATACGGCCGCAATCGAGTATACCTACTTAATGAAGAGTCTCGCCCGTGACCGATTTTCCTGACGCCGTAAGCCCTTGATGATATTCACGCTTCGCCAAGCCTTCGAACACGATGCCTCGTCAACTTTCCTAAGCTATCCACGCCAATATTCGGTCCGACGAGAGAATTCGATATTCTCGTGGTAAATGCCCCCAACGGGATCTGATCTCAGAAATATAATAAATAGTTCGCAGCGCTCGTGCCCAGACAGGAAAATGCATTTTCTTATGCAGCTTCCTTGCCGCGCTTCTCGGCGGTTCTGGACCCCTTGCTCTGGTCGTTCGCGGCTTTCTGCAAAGCCCAGACACGAGTTTTTACTGAGACGATGTCCTGAACTTACCGAGTAGAACACCGCCTTCGGTCACAATCATCAGGACGATGATTCGAATTTATCTTCAGTGTCAGTGGCTAGCAATAGATAAAGCCTTCATCCGCAACTAAAGAAACAGGAATCGAAAGAGAGGAACTATAACTCTTGCGAGAAATGCGAATGACCAGGTTTCGTGGGTGTCACGATGTTGACGACTAGCTCGGTGTCGCAAAGCGGCGACGTCACCTGGTCAGTTTCTGATATCCTTCGCACACTTCCATCCGCGATAAGCGATCGGTGGAAGAGAAACCTCAGTGTTGTCATGAGTTTCGCTTTTGGATTTGTCACACAGGGAAACTTCTCGGAAACAAATCAGCAAGCGGTACCTACATATCTGTAGCAAGGTGAAATATCGATCCACGCAGGGAAAGTGTTCACGGGAAATTTGCGAAATTCGAACAATCGTCTCCAAGCGAATGTACCGGCATCGTGGGGAACTTTTCTAGCCCATGCTTACTGAGGCTCAGGGCTCACCGTATAGACGAATCCGTAATTCGATTCGGATGCCCGCGAATCATATCCGGGATAGTCGGCTAAGGGTGCTCGAACCTAGAAGTTCGCACAGCTGGGAGAACCGACCCCATGTCGAACACGTAGAGGTGGAAGTGTGGTGGTGGCTAAAGGAAAATCATCAACTCCATGCTTAATCCTTCCCATATCGACGGAATTAGTCTGATTTACAAGCCCCGACAGCTTCAGGGGTATGAAAACTTTGGGGAGCATCATCATCTAAATTTTCTCCAATTTTTCAACGTATCGGAGTGCATCAAATTGTTCAAGATCCTCCCCAACGCCTCCCTCCTCTCCCAGACGGAAGTCCCATCCTCCTCAATATTGCCGGACTTTACTTTCTGCTTGGCTGCCGTCTGTTCCCAAACCCGACTAGGATGTTGGTTCCAGAGCTCCTCGAGCGATAACTCACGAGCGAATGGTGTTGCGGAAGCATCGTGCTCTTGGAGCTGCAGAGGCTCGTCGAATGAGACGCGACTTCTTTGTTCTGCGTTCCAGTGGGAACCGAGTCGTCTTGTCCATTTCTCTCGCTTCCTCCAAGACAGTATCGCTGAACGGATCGTGAATCTGGAACACGAGATCCGCTATTCGATTTTCAAAAACGCTTTCTTGGTAGCCAGACGACGATGCGAAAACCTCGAATCGCGCATCGTCGCAAGATTTCACCGCAGCTGATCGGACAGATGGCTCGTTGGAAGCTTGTCATTCCAATGCATCAATTTCGGAAGAGTCCAAAAGCTCGATTTCCGAAATCAGTACGGAGCGAACGAAGACTCAAGGGCGATGAGATAAGCGACGCTTAGGAGCAGGACGGAGATTTCTCCCCTGTCATCCACGCTCAAGGGAGCCGTTCCCCATGCCAGATTCTGTCCTCATCGAAACATGGAGTACCGGATCGTTGCTGGCGGGTGCGTTGCTTGCGGAACTGTCTGTCAGACAAGACCTCTGATAATCGCAAAAAGTCCGGAACTATTAAGGGATCCATGTTGCAGAAAGTCTCGCAGACAGAGCTGGGAATCCCCAGAAATCGCGGCTTCTGGTCGTGTTGGACGGCCGGTTCCGGTGGGTCGCCCCTATTGGGATGACGAAAAGTTCGGACTCCGCGTGTAGCTTCATTTTTTCGGGCGGTGTGGCTATGCTGGGAAATCCGGATCATATAGAAGAGTGCTTCGAGATGGGGAATGGCGTTGCGAGTTCACACCTTCTCTGATTTCACATACACTCGGGAATTTCAGAGAGGAAGTTTGACTTCTCCATGTCGAAAAGGCCCCAAGACACAAGGGAATGGCAAAGCTCTCGCGTCACGACTCATCACGCGGATCCCGCAATTAACTAAATATCTTGACCCGGCATCGCTGACGGCATCGCTCAATCGGAGGAAAAGGCATCCTAACAGGTCCGATCATGAGTCCTCCTCGTCGAGGCTGACAGGAGGCTATCAACTTCATCCAGGAGTCGCACTCGCGGCTCCACAGTAGAAATTAAGGTTATTTGCAGTAGTGTCTTAGGTTCGTATATTTCGCTTTTTTTTCTTTTATCGGTGACCTGATGCTCTGTCTTGTTGGGAAAGCGATCGCAATTTATCGCGGGACGCCAACGGCTAGCACGGTTATGGCTAGGATCATGGGGTGTTTTCGAAGAATGATGCGTAAATGTGTTGATTCGTAGAGAGAAACGTTGTCACTCCAAGGATGCAGCTTCCCTCTATTGGGCGCGGACGCTTTTCCAATGCAGTCTTTAAAGGAATTGCGACGCAATTTCGGTAGTGACGGGCAAAGACGACGATCTCCCAAGATAGATCCTGCTCTCGGTGGAGGTTGCGGATAGATCCCCAAATAGATCGCTACTAGAAACATGGACTATGAGCGATCGGAAACCTCGAGGCCGGGCTTTCGTCGAATCGTCCGTTCCAGGATCCGCCGCTACAATCGACCCCAAGCCCGATTCTCTCTTTCGGTTCTCTCTCTTCGAGGGAGAGGGCCGAGAATTTCTCTGCAAACGGTCGGAAAGAGCAACGGGAGCTCTCAACACTGCATAGTGTTATTGGAGGAGATATTTTTCTGACACGTTTTGCTCGCAGAGCAAGCACGCGATATGTACACTCGTATGTTCGATGTCATATCAGCACAGCCGGATGAGCTCGGGGCTCGATGTTTGATTTGCGAGACCAGCGGGACCTGCGTCGCAATCCACGGGAAAAATTGTCGGATCCGGTCACTCCAGCTAGGCATGTGGGTACAATTCCCTATGAGGCTCTTCGTGAGGGAAGGGATATCGTGGCACGAGTATTAATTGTCCCGACAGGATGCCGAAGTCACTTAGGCGTACAGGAGTCACGAAGCGCTGCGGCATCTTCAGCTTGCCGGATTTCGGGCTCCGTCCGGAGATGAAGATCTGGGATATCTCCCGTTGCCTGAGGAATCTCCATCGACTTCGACAACAACCGGCTCTCCATTAATCCAGAGGTCACTCCAACTTAACACTCACCGAATGGGAGATGCTCCGTCCCTCGTTGCGACATCGTCTTGGACCGCTTTCATTCCGCGAGCTCAAGTGTCTCTAGGGCTCGAATTACTGGCGCGCACTCGGCATCGCTTTAGCCTATCCGCCTATTCTACTTCGCGTGACGAGCCCGAAGCCCCAGCGAGAGGGAATGGTACTGTCGCTGCCTACGTCACAGAACGAAAAAGGCGAACCGAGCTCGCTATCTCGACGAGGCGTCGTTTTCGTTGCATCGAGTCGGAACATGACTGCCGGGCGTAGGCGCTCCGTTCCATCGGATCAACGACAATCAGCCTACTGATGTCCGATGGCGCTCCTCAATCGGGACGCTTGGAAATCAGGGATCAGCTACTGAATTCGCAGTCCGGGAGCGCAGCCGGCGTCTGCCAAGTCTCGTTGAGCAAAATCGGCGAATGATTCGACGTGTTGTTTGCGGCGCGACTTCTACCGGAATGAGTGACATGCTCCCATGTGTAGATACCCACGGAAGTCCAGGCAAAAATGTTGTCCGCCGCTTCCAATTCCCCGATGCGAGGAGAAGAGGGGAAGTGCGAGTTCTTATGTACCAGTGTTCCCTGCCCGTCGTCATAAGGCGAATTACGAAGACAAATTACGGATGAACTTTCGACCCATCAAAATCAGAGAGGCAGACACCAGAACGAGTCTGTGGGATTTCCCAAGTAGACCCGAATCATTATACATATGTACTGGGGTTCTCGTTCAGAAGGAGTCCAGCGGTAAATGGAGATCGACGCACTTAGGGAAGCGTCACGTAAAACTCAACCGAGATAATTCTCCAACGATATATAAAAACACTGTCGCTACCTGATTGCACCGTCGCATTATTTCATTTGGAGGATCGTTAATACTTGGCGCAGCCTGTTTTTGTGGGGAACGTGGAGCAACGTTTCCCGGGTCGCTCGTCTCGTCACGGGGATTTTATATTGCAAGAAAGTTTTTTACAGACACAGCACCAGAGAGAGATGAGAGATCGGTTTCTGATCGCATCCATATGACGTGAAGAAAAATCGGGATCACCGACATGCACCGGAATGAACAAGGACTGCAGACCAAGCGTAGGACTACGGCTGCCATGGGGGGACCATCAGGCCGTTCCCATCAGACTCGCAACTCAGAGCCGCAAAAAGTGCATTCTGGATTTTCTGGGCTTCCCCCCCTCTTCCCCTAGACGCAGACATCCTGAGGGGATTCAGGATCCGGAAAATTCAGAAGCACCTCCGGCTGGTGCCTACAGACAGGGCACGCGGGGAGCGGTGGCTTACGTCAAGCTGCGTTTATTCAAAAGAATCCCTCCATTCGACGGATAATGCGATTATTCTCTGGAGACCAAAGGGCTAGATTGTCTGGCAGAGCTCCCGCTGCTCGAGTACCCTCTGCATCGTGTCGAATGCTCCCGTGAAAACATCGTGTTAAGGAGAATAAATATTTATTGACCACGAATTACGAAACCCGCCGGTACCGGTGTGTTGTCTCCAATTTTTCATCCGAGCGATCCCAGATCTAGATGGAGGAAAATGTAGAGAGAGAAGGTTCGCAGAAAGGTCGAACGGCGGGTTCTCTAATGTAAGTGCCGATGTTAGCAGATGGCTATACCCGGGTACGACTCGCTCGGTTTGGAGGTCGCTTGTCTTTCAGAAAAACGTTGCACTGATGTGAGGGTAGAAGAGTATTTCCACGACGGAAATTGAAGTCATCACAAACCCACCCAGAGAGTACACTCATTAGGCATCTGGCCGGTCCCACTCGCCGGGCTTGGTCGACGTTGTTTGCGCCGCAGCATATCGCGCTCATTTTGAGACATCTGCATGCGTCGCATTGTTCGGAAACTGCCGGGGAGGGAGGGATGACGGCAAAAACCAGCGTGAACGCGAGACGTCGAAGCGTATTTTTGCGCTCGGCTATGCAGGCGCGATTCCTCCCGGTCGATGGTGCTTCCATCCGTACATACCAAGGGCGATGTCTTTCCTGGACATGGTCGTCGGGAACATGAACGATCTCCGATAGAACGCACCGAGTCGTGAATCAGGAGTCGACCACCATTCGATCCTCTACACGATGCATTCGAGGAAGCTCCTCGTCGCGAATGGAATGAGAGTCAGGGAATCCCATACAATCAAGGGCGGGCAGAAGCTGAGTCCCACGTGGGCTTGAGATTTTCCAGCTCGAGACAAACCCAACCGGGAAACACATTGTACTTGGAATGCCTCCGGGACATTTGTCGATCGGGACCGCGAGCTCCAGAATGTTACCCCAGTCACGGAGAAGAGGAGCCAGTGCAACAAAATATCTTTCTTCTAACGCAGCGGTTCTCAACCTGGGTTCCGCGGAACCCTAGGGTTCCGCGGGCCCCTGCTCGGCTGCTCAGACTTTTATTCATTTGATCGAATTGGAATGAATTTCCTTAGCTCTAATGCATGCAGGATACTCCATGCGATCGTGGTCGAAGGTTTTGAGGTGATTGAGGGGAAAATTTGACCCCTTGAGAACCCCTGTTCTAACGAATCATCCGACTGGGGGCTGTCGAGAGCGGATTGTGGCATCGGAGACATCCCGATAGATAGAAGAAACGATCGAGTCAAAGGCTGGAGCGTTACATACTTACTTGTCACGAAGCTCCGAGAGAATCGTCTTCCCTTGACATGAGAAAACTAAAGACCGGTGGCTGGTTTGACCGAAAACAGATTTGTAGCCCTTCGCCGATTATCATTGTTCCTCTGTCGAGGACGTCGATGAGCTATGCTGTCTCAAGGAGAGGCCGAAACGGGGCGCATTGGAACAATTGGAGCCGATCCAGTCGAACCACGAGCACCTCCGCTAACTATTCTGAAATTTCCCCAGGGGGGCCTATATACTGAGAACGTGACGTGCTCTGCCACCGCTTGATTTCTGCGAAGGCCGTCACCGCGTCTTGGCGGTCGGCATCGAAGCGCTGTCTCAAACCAGTCCCCGAGAAACTTTCCCGGCTGAATCCCGGGACGTCGATTCTCCTATAAAGTATGATGCCGGACGAGAACAAATGCAAAACACGGTTTCGACGCTCCCTCGAGGCCACGGTCGTCCATAGGGCTCGATACAGGAGCAACGCATCGCTCGTTCGGAGGAAAAGGCATCCCAACAGGTCCGATCAAGAATCCTCCTCGTCGAGGCTGACGGGAGGCTATCAACTTCATCCAGGAGTCGGATTCGCGGCTCCACGGCAGAAATTAAGGCTATTCGCAGTAGTGTCTTTGGTTCGTATATTCTGCTATTTTTCGCTTTTATCGGCGACCTCATGCTTTGTCTTGTTGGGAAAGCGGTCGCAATTTATCAGGCCTTCGCAGTCGACCGTGGGTCGGGCATGTTTGTACAGCAAGCTATCTATCAAATTCCCCGTTGACTAACGATATCCGGAACGGTGATCGCTCATGCTAACCACAGCTATTTCCCTCGGATAGTGGGACCGCAATGAGGGCTGCCGAGCGAAAACCCGAGCGTCTGTCGTCGCTTGGGCCCGTGAGCGAACACCTTGCGACACACTCAATAACCAGTCGGCGGCAAACTCTCTTCATCCGAGCAGAGAGGGGGAGGGGAAGCGAGTCGATGCGCCAAGACTCAATCGAGATCGAAACCACCTATGAAGGAGTCTGAATCGAGCTGTCGAAACGAACGAGGAAGAAAAAGCACCGGAACTCTTCGAGGGGGTTCTTCCGTCCGTCGCCAGCGGAGTCGGGCTCGCCGGGAGCAGGTGTTCGAGCAGCAACGCTTGAGTTGAAAAGTTTCGCAATGAATGAAGATTAAACGCTACATCTCGGGTCGCTTGTTTCGTTGTTCAATATCGTCGTTCGCGTCTCCCCCTATCTCGGCGTTTTCCCTCCGCTGCTCTTCTCGCTGCGGTATACGTTTCTACGCTGTGGAGAACTCGCTCCTCGGACGTTTCTTCTGCTCGACGACTCAATATCGCGGGTCTTGTCATTCCGGCTTTGTTTAAAACAAGCGCTCCGTGCAATCCGTTGCTGATATCAGGCGTCGTTCGAAGAGCTATTGTTGTCCCTCCGATTTTGTTGGAGGTTTTTTTCGCCGCCGGCGGCACAGAGACTGGAATCGAGGCGATTCTCACCAGGACCACTTGAAGTCAGCGTACTGTTGGCCGTGCAGATACTCAGTCAGTGATGCAACACGGCTGAGCGTGTCTGGCGGAGCGTGCACACGCTCGAACCTCCGAGTGACCTGGAAGCGAGCTGGCGGACTCCTAAAGTGGCTGCCCGAATAGAACTTATTCTCGATCGGAATTTCTCGGAAAGCTCGCTTGCTGATCGTTCGCCAAGCATGTGCGGTCAGTGGCTCCGGGATATGTTCGGTCAAGTGCTGGAGCAGTCAAGGACCTTAGGTACATTTCCGAGGACCCAATCACCGGCCAGAAAGCGGGACTTTGCTGATGAGAACGCGTCGTAGAAAGATGTGGCATGGCATCTGCTCGAGCTCCGATACACACACCAGATCCAAGCCAGAGTGTATCGGCACCGAGGGCGATGTCCACTGCCGGTTCGACTCACGACATTCACAGAACTCCGAGCCGAGGGCCGCCTCGCAAGTTTCTGACTTTATGGGTCATTCCTTGGAAGTGTTCCCCCTCTCTGCCGACCCGAGAGCTATCCAGAGGAACAGAAGCGCCAGAATGAGCCGAAATGCATGGCCGAGCCCGAAAACGAAGTGGAACAAACAAAAAAGTAGTCAGGACGAACAGGGGCCTGAGTTTCGGCCTAAGCGATCTGAGGGTTCTGGACGGTCGCGCCTGGTGGACTACCGGGTCGGAGCTCTCGAGAGAAACTGACTTGTGCAACGAAGGGCTCGACGTGGCGCGGAACTGAAAATCGACCCCTTAATGGGTCAGTGAATCCAGCAGGGGAATTGCGCCTCTAGGAAACCGGGAGGAACAAGTTGTCAGAAGAGGTATCGCATAAGAGAGTTTCCAGTTTCCTTTGGATTAGTGTCACTTCAGACTCTGGCTTCGTGGGTTGGCAGGGAGGCTCTGCTGGAAATTCGGCGGCAATACCGGTGGCGTAACGTTCTGATCTCCTTCGGATGCCTCTCCGCGTTTCTGCACTCCCTTGTCAGCGGGACGATTCCCGCGATCGGGCACGCAATAGTTGGGGTGGGAGCATCGGCACAGGACGATACATTCCTTCTTAGCTCATTCCGGATACTGATCGAGGAAATGGGACCGCCAGAGCAGAGACGCAACCGATTCCTCCCAACGGAGAACCGTGGGAATAGCTGACGCTCCGGGTGGAATCTGAGACCCCCTCTCAACATTGGAGACCATTGTCGCCGAAAGCGGGATCGCTCGCCAAGATTCCGCGATGAATGTCGATGCTCAGGATAAACTCGGGGAGGTGGGACCGGACGAATGAGGCAGGAGAGAGATCGAAGTCCGCTATTGAGCCGCTCAACCAATTTAGGCATTTATTCATTCATTCGATTATTTATCCAGGGAGGAATGATTGGCTCTTTTCTGTCCACTGAGTCTCCCGATCGATCGGCGAGGTATGCGGATCTTCTCTCGGAGGTGACTGAACATACGGCCGACTCGAAGGTCCTCGGCAGCGTTGGGCGGTGAACTACGTCGTGGGACTCTACGTCATATCGATTCCTCTGAGTTTGGAAAGACATTCAGACTCGGCCAGTTTTGTGGGCAGAGCACCGAAAAGTGATAAAAACTAAATCCACTCGAACGGAACGGGAACGGAGATCCAATTTTTCTTTCCGTCAAAAAGAAGATTAAATTTATGGTTGTCGCCCACCAGCGCTCCGAGGAGGACGAAAACGCCGATCGCTCGGCTCGCCTCAACCAGTCGTCATCATCCATGTCATCACTTCGATCTTCGTTCAACGGTGTCCCAGACCGTCTGACAGATTCTCCTGAGTCTTCCGCTTCTCCATGGATGAGGAGGGTAATCGACTCCGCGGACTCCTGCTCGGAGACCCCTCCTACCATTAGTCATTTTGATTCTTTTTGCGGCTTGCTCTGCGGTCCTCTGTGAGGCGACATAAGATATTCCTGGTCGCAGGAGGATGTGTCTCGATGGGATCCAGCGATTGAACTCACTCAACGCTCAATCGGATCGCGCTGGGTCGGACCGCGGGCCGAGACGTCGAGCTGCAGATACAGTTGAGCGTGAGTGAGGGGTTTCTTTTCTATCGGTATTTCAGTCGTTCGATTCGATAAACGGTCAGAATGAGAGACCGACTCATCTGCCCTCCAATCGGTTGACCCCGATCCCAATGTCTCGGCGGGCTTCATCGACCAAAAGATAAGAGGTGATTCTAAGAATTCCCTATAATAAAATAAAATATATCTATCCATGAGGACGGTGACCGACAAAAAGCCTGGTTCCACTTAGGAGATCCGTCTCGTTGTTCCGTGAATGACTTTGCCAAGCCCCGCTGATCGAGGAATTCGGGCGAAAGATCGATTTCGGGCTCATCTGTTCGATGGGACGCATCGAAAAGCCTGGGAAATACGATCCGGATCCCTGACAGTTGAGCGGGGCGAGCTTCTGGAATCCACATGTGAAATAGGAAGGTTGGATCTCTCTCGCGATAGTCTGGACACCTCCAATCAGAGATGAACCGCCCGGATGCAAGGACGAAGAGGAGTACTTCAGAGTTTTTGTGATCACGTCAGGACCTTGGAATGCCTGGAAGCCCGATTTGGAGCGAGAGCTGAGAAGAGTTCCTCGGAGGCGTCGCTCTTCCCTCTTGGCATTGCGGCTCGCGCCGCCCTGCGTTAGACGATCTACACGTGCACTCGGGGAGCCTCTTCCATAGGCCCCGAGGGTAATGGCTGCAAGAGATCCCGGGAAACTCGAAACTAGTTGCTGCCCGGGGACGTCTTTAAAATGAACGTAAAAAAGTCTAGCGCGTTCTCATCGGCTTCCGGAAGCGGAACACTCGGTAGAATGCGGGGAGCTCAATGAGCCGACTGCGATATTGTTTGAGAGCACAAGCGATCGCCTCTGGTTCTCTTTTGATCCGATTTCTCTTCATTTCCAGCATGTCGTTCAGAAGCGCTCCCCCACTTCACTCGGGAGTCTGCTCGAGTGCATTCCTTTATATGCACGGTGAGTCCCCAGATATCCCCAGAGGAGCTGTTCCTCCTTGAATCTTTACTGAACATTGTTTCTCTGTCAGGAGGCGGATTCGAGTGGTAGCTCGGCTTCTCAACGAACGTCTGTGAGTTCCGCTCTGCCTGATCTTTGGAACGTGGCCCCATCGAGCTCCGATGCGGACGAAACCCCTATCGGACCCACTGTGAGAGGAATGAAGTCGCTAGAAGCGAAATTTCGAATCGAATCATCCGTTGATGTCGACTGAGAATCTTCTGAGACATTCCAGCGAACGGAAATCTGTCAGAGCTCAGCGCTCTCGTCACGGAGCCTCCTGAGCTCCCGTGTCGGAGAGTTCGATGAACTCGAGGCCAACGGTGATAATTCCAAGAGTTCTCCGAATCTCAGGCCAGACGAATTTCGACAACTCCAAACTTCTGCGAAGCGTTTTCCATCCGCGGTCTCTGAACTATTCGTAATGAACCTCGGGGGACTCGCGTCGAAAGCCAGCAGTCGCTTAACAGTCTCCGGAACCCAGTCATTTTTCTCGAGACACGTGGCGCTCAACTCTTTCTGATTGACTCTTCTTGAGGGATGATTATTATTGACCGGATCGGGCGGAACTCTCCGGACGGGCGAGAGTCCCCCGAAAATACGTTTCGCCGGCCGGTCCCATGAATCGATCGATCCGGGATTAGTTCAATCAAGAGCGGAGTCTCCCTTGAAGTTGGACATTCCTTCCTCGGGCCGTCTGATGCCGAGCTCCGGGAGGGAGAGTGTCGGGATTTCTCAGCAGAAAGGACCCGGTGCACAATTACAGAAGTCGGGGGATGTTCGGAAAATCTCCGCGAGGGCGGCGAACGTCAAGAACCGAGACGGAGAAAGTGGAAGTCTCCGCTCCGACCCCGAGAGAAGCGCGAGTGACTCGTGAGTTGTGCTCCGTCAAGAACTTTTTGCGCCTCGAAGTCGCCAATCAAATGCGATTATCTTCTTAGTCTCCTCTTCAGAATGCTCGACTCAGAGCTCGGTCGGCCGACTCCTGCCTCGGCAGTGAATCCATGGGAGCGACTTCGAGGACGGCGTACGCTCTTATCCGCCCTTTGAGGAAGGCCACGAGCCTCAAGATCGGGAGGAATCTCTCACAATCAGACAGTGCATCGTCTACAGAGCTTCTGTACAACCTTTAGCACAAGGTTCTTCTGGCTCTCGATTCTATCCTCTTCGTGCGGAGGACTCCGTTGAAGGTCCTTTGCTCCTGGAATATCCTCCTAGAATGATCTCATCAGCGATAATTTATGAGAAACACTGCTTAGCAGAAATGATCGGGGGTATCCCTTGGGCTACCCTCTGCCCCGAACATCGTGGCTCCCAGTCGGTAGCGTTGTGAAAATCCCGGATACGCTGGGCCTGTGAGCCCCACATCTTTGATCGAGCCAGATTGAATGCAAAATCCGGAGTTTCGAGACGTGGGACAATAATCCGCAAGCCACGAGCACAAGGAGGCGAATATCTAGTGCTCTTTTTTTTTTGACAGGAAAGTTTCTCGCAGAGAATAGAGGCGAGCTCATAAACCCGGCTTGGATCAATGATGTTTGCCCGCTAATGCCTCCGGGATGGAAGGATAGAGCTGATTTGGAACACAGTTTCATCCTCCTTCACGATACTAGATCTGTCGAATCCTCGCCCACGATGAGCACTCCTTGAGTGCATGTGTTCTGGCGGAGGGCTTTAGGCATATAATGTTCAAGTGTGGCTAGAGATGTCGTCGAACTCAGATGTTGCATGCGATACGGAATGAAAGACTTCCGCAGGCGTGCGTCGCGTCGCCAGATGCCTTCGGAGCTGATGCAATATTCTCTCGAGCGGACGGCTCGCTGGAGCTCTCAAGGAATGCAGAATAGAGAGTTCGAGGAAAACCCTAGGACACGTCTTCCAGCTCATCCGTAAGCCTCGAAACCGGCTACCGAGGAAGCTCCAGCCGAAGAGAAAAAACTCCACTCGAGACGCGAGGAAGTAGTCTCGAAACTCCCCGCTCCCACGAGTCTTTTGGCGAAAATTCAAAAATCTGATGAGAACGGGCGTCTGCCGAGCCAATGATCTTTCTGGAACAGCAGCAGAATAATCGAGGTCGAAAGCCAAGGAATCACTTCGCGGTCTCCATTACGATCTCTTACTGGGGTTGCTCTCTAAAGAAACTTCATCGAGATCTGTTCGCGCCGGAGAGTTCCTATGCCCATTTTTAAGACCCATTCGGAAATTCCTTCCGAGAAACTTGCCTGCGGGGTGAGTTTTCTTTTATTCTCAGGCACTGGGAAAAGACTTTCGCTCAATGAGGAAGAGACATGAATAAAATAATTGTTGGAGTCGGAGCGGTTCCGCCAATGTGAGAAGTCCGCCTAAGCTATGGAGCCTGGAAATCAAGAGCCCGCTCGAGGCTCTTCGGCTCATGACTCGCAAGGTGAGTTTGCGACGACTCAGTATTGGAGACCTCTGGAGTCGAGCGGTTACTCACGAACTGAGACACATGGGAGCCTGCTTCAGGAAACCCCCGGAAGGATATACCTCGCATCTCCTAGGTGGCTACGCTCCATGTTGCCGTAGATTACCGTCCGCCCTACCCCGTAGCTGATGGGAGCGGCATCGACGAAAAACGCAGACAATCAGCGGTCGTGAGCCGGACGTGGGGGCAGGAATGCGACGTCCTTCCCAAAGAAGGCCTGAATGAGCAAAAACGGTCTCGTCCCATGTTTAAATTGCAGACGAGGAGAGATCGCCTTACGATGTGGCCTGCTGGTATCACCGCAGGTGCTGACCATGCGTTTGAATTCCCCGCGGAAGGCTCGCCCCTCATCCGGCGATATATTGTCAAATGCGGCGCTCTTATCCGCATCAGGCCTTGCTACCTGCCGCTTTTGTCGGCCACCTAGTTCTCTGGAGAGGTCGGAAACTCTGGAAAAGGTATATGATGCTGTATTCTCACTAAGAGTCGAGCGAGGGAAGTCATCCGTCAGGCATCAAATTAACACGGGCCGACGATAAGATCTGATCGGAACGCATGACCATTCAGAGAAATGGGTCGTTGGTTATTGCGTATGCGCTTTGCGGTGGGATACTGAACACGTTCACCAGTCTCGCGAAAACCCTCTCCGGTGGACGGGAGTCTGCGTTTCCCTAAGGAGCCATTGAAAGCGAAGTTAGAATCTTCAGCTTGATTCTATACGTGAAGCCGGAGCGAGCAATGAATCGACAGCGCTGCGGTGGCCGAGAGCGGCTGCTGTCGCAGATGTCGCGAGAGCAGCTCGGGAAGCGGAGACAAGAGCCAGGGTGCGTGAGTCGAGCTAGGGGGAGGGGAAGGGCTCGAAGATCTACAGAACAATCGGCTCCTTCAAGCAGTCGGCCACCGACTGTCACGGGACTCACCGACAATGGGTGGGAAACTTCCGTTTACTATCCCAACCAGATCGGTAATTCAAAGTTCCGCCCGGAGCGAGTTCTCTGACGCTCAGTCGGCAGGGAAACGTGAGTTTCCTGCTGCGACCTCACCGTTTGAATTTCAAGAGAGGAGCTTCTCGAACAGGGTATTCGCCCACGGGAGGAAAGCTCCTACCCGTGTTGCCGGGGTGAGGCATGGATCGTGATTATGCCGCGAAGTATCAGCTCAGAACTATGTATGTAGGTTGGATAGAGTCATGGATTTTTGATTGCTCATTATATCAGTCGCTCCCGGGAAGCCACATCAGACAGAAGCTGGTGCGAGACACGTGAGTCGTTTCAATCGATCATCCGAAGGATTCAAGTCTAATCATCTCGATCTACATTCCCGCGATCGAAAAATATCTCAAACGATGATGATTGTGTTTACCGCAAGCGAGATCGGATGTATTGTCGGAGTTTCGCCCTCGCAGGTGGACGGAATGGAAGCAATCCACAGGACATGGCAGGGTCGGCTGGGGAGAGCGTTGATGATGGAGAACGGTTCCCGACTGTCCAGAGCTATTCCCGGATCTCCATGCCAGTTGGTGTGGCCCGCCGGAGAGTTCTCTGAACTGCGATCAATGAGCTGCTCGCACGCAACTTTATTCCCAACTGGGCATGAAGTTGCGTGGGAGCCCTGGGTCGACTTTTTCGAGTATCGGCGGGGAGAATTCTATAGGTGGCTGTTTCCCTCACAGAGGTCCGAGGTCATCGAGCTGCATGCGAGGAGCTCCGGTCGAGAGAAACAGATAATTATTCTTCTCGGGTCATGGAGTCAACTACGTCCTCAGATAGAGTCTTCACATGGATTCCCGTCCCGACCTCGTCTCAGCTTAGCATCGCTTGTCGATGGAGGTTCCTCACAATTGAGAATTCGTTGGATTTCCGATCCGGATGTTCCACGGAATATCGGCGTCATACTCCAGCGGCTCTTGTTCATTCAGAGTGGATGATTGCGTATAGGAATATTGCAGATCTAGATATCACTCGCGGGGACCGGTCCAATTATAATCCAAATATTTTCCCTCAATCTCGAGGCGCCGGTCCCCGGGGAACTAACCCATGTTCTTGTTTCCGAGAAAATGAGAAGGAGCTGCGGAATGTGATCGATAGCCGCAAACTCTCCTAGACGAATTGAGCGAAGTTTTTAAGCCTTCTCTGGAGATCTCCGTTGTTCATGTCCCGACCCTTCCGTATCACTCCCCGGATAATGGAAGCGATCACGATGATTCCTCTCGCTGGACGTACCCACTCACGCCACCCGGCCCTCGAGGTTCGGACACTGGAGTCGAGGTTCTCGAGAGAACCTCAGGATCTCAGGCACGAGACTAGAATTTTCAAAACGCCGGAGATGAAGACTGTATGCATCGAGACCGCCAGAGGATTCGACACCGAACATTATGCCAGAATTCGCCTCGCTCCATGTCTATGGCCAGCCAATAGAAGCCGAAGTCTGGGGGTCTGGCGCAAGGCGGCGAATTGAGCTTGCGCCGCGTCGCATGGATGAGCTCCGGGCAACTTTTATAGTGATGATGATGATGGTACAGAAATCGAAGTCTCGCGACTCCCATCCACTTCTTGCTTCCGGCGATCGTCTCCGTGGTGGTCGCGGGAGTAGTTATCGTCTTAGTATTGGTCAAAGCGGCAGCCGTAGGGATCGCAGCTGCGGTAGTCCATCGATCATGCCAAACTATCGGAGGCGTCCAATACACATCGTAAATACAGGCAGTTGCTTCTTAGTCTCGTATCTCCCGCTCCAATCTTCCGCTGGTCGTATTTACCCCGGAAAAAGGAGGAAAAACGTCTGTCTGACTGTCCGTCCGTCATTATACCGAACGAACGTTCTCTATGTCGCCATAGTAACTTCCCCGAGACGACGCGCGAAGGTCGCAGCATCGAGGCCGGTTACTCATAGCGTCGGTCGACGGCAGACACCGACACAATGACGAATTCACGACCTGTTCTTTGCTCAATACGGTCTGGAGCTGCTTGCCGAGCATCCGGTCCGACATAATCCCGCGGCTTCCACGTTCTCGCCCCATCCTCCAACTCAAGCCTTCAGTTTCCGCGTACTCAAAGCGATTTTCTTTCCATTTCCATTCACCGGGTAACTGGGGCTCTCTGCGCTATTGATTCCTCTGGAGAGTGGCTCAACGTGCCGGAAGCTCGACGTCGATTAGACGAATGATGCACGCTCCTGCGAATGCGACGATATGCTGCACATGTCTCCAGCCTCCTTGCGACATGAATATGAATGGCGGAATAAGCGTAGCAATTTTTCCTCAAGTGCCGCCCGAGCGACCGCGTGATTAAATGTCGTCGCTGCTTGCCCGCCTTATTGAGATAACTCACGGCAGGAGTGATGTTGCTTAGGCGAGCTACAAGCGTGACGGGGCCGAGGAACTTGATTTTCGTCTACGAGCTCGCTCCCCTGCTCGATGCTGCGTACGCAGCCGGACGGCGCGGCGGTCGAGCGACCCGCCAACCGACCGACCAATCCTCCGACCAGCTTTCCTCGGACAGCCATAAAAAACTCTTGTTTGCTTTAGGATCCTAAGTTGTCCGCGCACTCTGCGGTCGGTGTCGCTCGGCCTATCCGAGAGGGCGGAATGGGAGGAGCAATCACTCAGCTCGGAGAGAATTTCTAGACGCCCCGATGAACGCGGGTCGAGTATCATCACCGGTGTAGATTATTTACCGATCGACTGTTTGCTCCGGAGTCGATTCGGCCGGCGTGTGTACATACGGATGCCAGAGTTCCACCTCAGCGTCTCTACTGCCGGCCTCCTTCTTTTTCTGTTTCCCTCACTTTCCTTCTCGATTCCGGTCTACAGAGTACTTGCGTCGGTGGCGGACTTCGCCCACCTGGACCCGAGCCAGCTCCTCGTTCTGTCCCGGAATACAAACGATTCTCTTCGCATTGAGAATCTTCTCGTGTCCTCGTGGAGCCCACTACTAATTGAGCTGGGATCGACAATGTGTTGTTTTCAATCGTATTCCTCCCACGCGCTGAGCTTGTGAAATTGCCACTCTCCGCACGAAAACGACCTCGTCTGCGACAGGCCTTAGCCTCGATGCTTCGCGTGCCTTCTCACGTTCGAGGTCGAAGTGGACAATTTTCCGCGAACAATTAGCTATGAAATGTGTTCTTCGAATCTTTTCCGCCTGCGATGAGCTCTGATACGCGAGGAAAGTCGCGTCTACACATATGTATATCACCAAAACGAGAGACCTCGCCGACGCATCATTTTTTTGGTCTTTCTCTCTGCGCGTCATTACGCCGAGCTACGGAAAGGCGCAACAAAACCCATGACTGGTGCTTGGAAGTTTTTCCCTCTTTTGAGCGAAGGTCATAAAATAGTTCCGGATGTCATTGTTTAACTCGTTCCATAGAGACCACTGAGAAATGCCGCCATTCAACCTTCGGTGTGACTGGAGGCGGCGGCAGCTGTGTCAGGATGTGGGCGGTGAACTCCCACGAATTCTAGAGCGTTGGCGAACCGACGCAACGGTTCTGCGCTGGTCCAGTGGAAGGGTCAGCGACTGGGACAACGCTTAAATGAGAGCTAGAAGCGCGAACTCTGTGGCGGGTATAGTAGCGGGTGAAGGAAGCGGCGAGGCGTCGTCGAGTTTGTTTCACGAACGGCAGTTCCACGCCGCAATATCTTCTGTCGTCTCCTTACGTTAAGTGCAGCGTTGTCTTTCGTTTTTTCCTTTCGGTGACTTCGTGATCTGGGGCTATCACTCCCAGACGTCTAGGCCTCCTTGAGCGTCATCGCGCCCACTGACCTCATTTTCTCACGGCGTCACTCCAAGAGGCTTATTTTCTAGTCATCCTCTCCCATCTCCATTTGATTTTCTCCGGCGAATTCGTGCTATGTGCGTTCGCCTGAGCGTCTGTCAGCGGTCGTTGGGAGCTGCTCTTGACGATATACATGTATCGATTTCTTCTACGGGCAATTCGTACCTCAGCGAGGTTCGAAAGGACCTCCGTGAAGAGAGAAACAATACATTGTTGCCATACGGTCGTAGGATAGGAGAACGCGGAGGGCTAGTGTGTGTGTGGATTCGGTGAAGCCAATTGCGTCGGGCTGCCAAGGCAACTGAGTCGCTTCCTGTTTCCTCGGAGTCGATAGATTCGTCATGGTTGCCGTGTCCTGGCTTTGTTCCTCCGAGAGCGTGCCACGAGATGCAGCGAGCTTCCAGGGTGGATTCCGGTGCGATGAGATTAGTTCTCGTTGTTCTGGCAAAAATTATTCGGTCTCAAACACCCGGTATCGCATGGGAGATTCGGATCATATAACTGCTCGATAGGAGGCCTTCGCATATGCACTTCAACTGGGGTATTGGTCAAGGGGCCATGATATTATCGTCTAGTGCAGAGTCCCCATGACGCGAACGAAGATGAGTTTCCTACCTCAATCACATCGGGGTGAGGAAACACTGCGATTGAACAACGAACTCCACCAGGAGACTCTTCAAGATCCTTCTCCCATGGGACTTTTCTCGTCACACACGTTGTCCTCGTTCACACTCTGTGACCGGAATCTCCGGATTCCTGATCAATGAGCGCCAGTCCTCTTGGACGATTAGGAGGAAAGCTCCGAGTCTGATATTTCCCTCTTCCAGGTCACAGCTGAGAAATCCCTTCGACCGTCGCGACACGACGGGCCCATGCCTCCCGATCATCGTGGCTAGTCGGAGCTCTCGGAGGCTAACTTCTCGTCGTAGTTCGAGGGGTTCTCTTTGCATGTCGATGAAATACTGACCACTTCGGGCGTGATCCGATTCTCGCATATTCGGGCTTAATCTCAGAAAATAATAAATAATGATAAAGTCTCCGCTAAGATGGATTGATTTTTCCGGAGAATAGGTAAAAATATAAATATCTGTTATACATGTCTGATCGAATCGATAGCTCGGTCCACACATGGTTTCTGGGGGCATAAGCGCTGAAAGACAAACTGGCTCGCGGGTTCGGAGCACGGAGGCGAGGGGCTTAGGCACGGCCGTTCTCATATGACTGTATGAAATTCACTCCAGATGCTCTCCGGCTATGGAATTCTTAAGCGAATTAATAATTATCGAGTGTTCCCGAAGTATTCGGAATTAATGCGGCCATTCATGACGTCAGAAAAAATCGCATCGTCCTCCCTCGCATCCCTGATGTGCCCCCTCCCGCGGGACGTGCAGCTGACGTCTACAGGATTCGTTGAGAGGAGGATATAGAGAATCTTTAGGCGAGCCTCTCAATCGAGACAAGGTTCGGACCAGTATTCTCCTTCGAAAGGAGAAACATTCTGGGAATTGGTCATTCAAGAATAGAGAAATTCGATTCAGAAGCACCGAAGGAATGGTTGGACGATTCAAAGAGGGACGGACGATTGGACTCATTTTGTTCAAGTTTCTTCTTCTCGGAAACAGCTGTGAGATACACAGCTCCGACGGACTCACAGACGGAAGATTGATTAAGTTCGATCCAGCAGCCCGTCTTTCTTCCGCCTGTCTGACCGAGCGCGTTATTTGTAATACCTCCTGATTTTTCTCTCGTCGCATATCGGATGCATCGAGGAATTTCTAGAGCATTCTCTAATATTGTTTATAGGTCAACAAGAACAAGGGGGCCGACCGACGCGGTAGTGGTACACGGCAGACCGCGGGAAGGAATGCGCGATTCTCTGCAGCCCTTTCGTCGTTGGCGTCGTTCGGCGGTACAACGATTCGAGAGTCTCCCCGATTCCCTCGTCTACCTAGACCACTTTCCTCTGCGCTCTAAGTGCTATTTTTCCAAGATTTCCGTCTGGAGAATATTGCCGCCGATTCCGGGAGCGAATCTCCAGGAATTCGTTCATCCAAACGAGATCGGATCGCTCGAATCGCAGTACGGGTTGGTGAGGAGGCGTTATTTCAGCAGACAGCCTTATATCAAAGAAAGTAAGTCAGCATCATTCATGAATCGCTACTCGCAATGTGCTGAGATAACTCATCACGGTTTTCGCGATGCACTCGGAGCGAGACAGCCGAATCATACCATCAGCGACGAGAGAGGAATCGGGAGAGTATTCGCTAGATGGGACTGGTTTTCCATCTGAGCATCATGCGGGGATCGAGGAGCCTGCGTCTCGAAATAGAGGTCACATTCTCAACGGACGTGGGGAACGATGATCATAGACGAGAGTGACTATCGTCGCCTCCTCGACTCAAGAGATCATTTATTCTTCTGGAGCGATGATTCCATTGAACAGGAACGAAAATATGCAGGGAACAGTTTGCCTTCTCATAAGACCAGATCTCGATGAGCGTCCATTCATCGCCGTCTCAAGGGATCCTTCTTCTCCCTTTCCGTCAATGTGTTGGCTCATGGTCTCAATGTGAAAGCAGCACTGAGGACGCTTTAGGGGACTCCATTCAAGCTGCGCCAGACCTCGGGCTGTGTGAGCTGAAACGCTTCACGGGCTGACGAGATTACGATGGGGAAAATCGCTCGAATCGCTTGAGGTTCGACGTAAAATATTTTACGTCATGTTTCATGGACGTCATTGCCTCCATCGTGGTCGTTAATTCCATAATCATAATTTATACGGACGCAATCACCGCTTGGGACTCTGGATGACTCCTCTCCTTTTCCGCTGCTCCCAATCCTGCTGCTCCTGCCAGTCTGAGAATATGCGGTCGGAGGGCCGAAATTCTAGTTTTTTCTTTCGGAGTAAAATGCTTGGGGGCAAATCTCGTTCTGCTGTCTTCGCTTCTGGCAGGCGCTTTTCAGGAGAACATGGTCTCTCTAGCATCGTTTGTCGGCTCACAGTGTCACCTAAACACGACTCGTCAGCTTCTTCATGGTTTCTCACCCCCTGTACCTTGGGTGGCCAGTCTGGTTGTACATCCGCCGCGCCGCCTCCTCCCCTTCCTGCCTCGTCCTCCGGCGACAACGTCGACCGGTCGCTAAGGACAGAGAACACAACCTGCATGTGTAAGGGCTTAGAGCTCGCAAAACAAGCTTCCTGAAAAAAGAACTTAATCACTACCGGCGTGGCGCCAGACAAGGAATCTGGGATTCTCTCTGAGAACCGACATTGGATGGAGCTACAAGTTCCGAAAAGGCATTCAATCCATCAAAGTAATCAACTCCGCCTCTTCGCCTAAGATTCGTCATCGACATCGTCCCGAGCTCATTTGTTCTGGAAGTCCCACTCCCACTCCTGCTCAGACTCTCTCATTCTGAGCTGCACTGCACAAAGATCTGGTCTCCGACCTCAGGCAAGCTTCAGCAGAGTGGATTTCTAAAAAGAGATTCCCGGGGCCTTCCGAGATAACGTGCTTCGCTCCTGCCTCTAGCGAGGTCCTGGAGGGCCTCGTGCGAGCCGACTCGTTCGCTCCAGCGTTCAATCGCACGGTCCTTTCCCGGGAGACCGTTCGAGCTCGACGAACAGCCAACTAATCGATGCGAGTGGTACACGTGGTCAGTGAAAGTCGAGATTTTCGACGAGTTGTTTCATTTTGTTCATTTGCATATAGATAGGCTCAAGCGACATCGCCGTTTTCCATCGGGCGTTCGATTTCTCGGGTTGGGCTCTTGCTATCCAAAACATCGACGACAGCCCAGATGAATCCCTTGGCAGCGTCCCTCCGTATCACATACTCGGGAACATATCCGCTGCATATCCCGGATTTTCCTCGATGACTCTAGCGACCTGCGCGACTCATATAGTTTATATATGATTGCCGATCAGCCGATCTGATATCGTTGGCTGGTCTCCTCCTTCGTTCCCGGGGATTCCGATCTACGGATCCCAGTCACGCCTCCGGCCGTTACGCTTGTTCAATCTCGTTTCGGCGGCAATTGAATGATTCGCTTGTTGAGATTCGAGGTCGGAGAATTCCTGCCCAACTCGATTGACTCGCAGGTAGGTTTCCCAACCAGATCAATTGTACAAATAGTGCCGCACAGCGCCTTGGCTAATGATCAACGATCGATTATTATCACCTTCTTTGTCGGCTACGCCTCGGTCCCGGAATGCGAGGCTCCGAGCCCATCGGCGCAGCTGGTAGGGAACGACTTCCCGGACTCGCAACTGACTGAGTCTTGCTACCCGATTTACTGGGAAAGAAACTTCCGACTCACCGAGAGGTCGCCAGCGGCCTAAGAATGTCCACTGTCATCGAACGGATTTGCTGTATGATGATAATAATGATGGCTAGCTAATCGGCCCAGAACAACCCAAAAGTGAAACACCTTCGATTTCTCTGACCCCGTCAATCTTCGCCGGGGAGCTCCGTTCCAATGACTGCGATTGCGCCCCACTCGTGAGAGTCCAGGAATTTCCAGGAATGTCAGCCGCATGCAGTGCTGTGACGCGGACTAATTTCGTTCCGCATCTCAGAATTATCTGTCTGACGACATTCGACGCCTTCCGCCGTTAAATGATGCGCTGAACTCCGCCAACGACGCGCTCCCTTGAGCCTGGAGCGGTCTGTAGGTGTGTTTCGACATCGCCATTCGAGCCCACCCAAGGCCCTGAGGAATTTCGGCGTACCGCAAGCGGCGGGCCGAGAGGTGTTCGTATCCGGGGCTACTCGGCAGAGGCTCTCATCTCGTTGAGATTCGAGCTCGAGCGTGATTTGTGTTCGAGCCTCGCACCCGAGATGCACAACAAGACATAACTCGAGCAGTGATAATAAATCACGGAACGTTCGGGGACATTCCTCCGACACATCTTCGAAGCCCGCTGCGTTCTCGGACGCTCTCCCAATGGATTGACCAGTCGAAAGTGGAAAGATCGCGCCCCTTGTTTGGATCGAAAATTTATTGAGCGATGAGCAGCGGAAGATGTGGGTACCCGAAAATCTCCGCGTCAATGCTCGTCATTGTGCCATATTTCGGGCAGAATATGATGACTCAAACAATCAATGCCGAGCGAATGTTTGGGCGATGAATGACATCAGATACTCCGTCCAGGGAAACAATTCCTCCCTCTCGCATCCCGGGAGCAATATGTCCGAGGAACAACGTGATCCGATTTCATCAATCTCTCGCGGCGATTCCGTATATGAGCGGGGGAAGCTGTCTGGATCCATCGCTCTCTACCTTAATTATGAATGCAGCTGGAATCTCCGAAAGCAATAAGTTCAGGGTGACCGACTCTCGGACAAAGTACGTTCGTCTCGGGTTCCAAGCGAGTGACGCATCAAACTGTGATGAGTATTGTGTGTGCTCCCGCCGAAGATTGATGTGGTTGTTGCCGTGAATACGTGATCCTCTCTATCTGAATTCGCTAAATTCTGCGTCAACGTCGAAAGCTTGCCAGACAGCTTGGTCGTCGTTTACGCCAGCCCGAGGACACTTTTTTATACACGGATTGAATCCTGTTTCGATCCTTCCGGTGGAAAACGATAAGCTGAGCGATCACCGACATGATTAAAGAGGATCTCTGAGAATCTGGCAACTCATTTTTCTATCAGTACTGCGTGTCCACTGCTTCTCATCACTAGACGTGTATCCGTGACCCGGATGCTCTTTCTCCTCTGCAAAATGACGCTCCTCCTCCGGATACGATACCTGAGCACAATATATCAGTCAGTGATATTTCATTGAGATCATCTTCGCCCGACTCGCGAATGATAGAATTCCAGAATTTTCTCGCGAATTTCCTGTGATGCTCGTCTTTTTCCTCGCTATCATCGTCGCGTCTCGTACACCCTGGCAGTTTCGAGGCACGGGGCGCAATCCAGTTATTTTCCTCGCGTGAGAAATCGGGATAGCATTCATCCTGTGTGACTTCGATGCTGATCTTTCATACATTGAAAACCGAGTATGCTGAAGATGAGAGGTCATCCGTCTCGGAGCGAATTTCGATCAGAGATCCGGCGAGCTCACCATGCAGCATGCATCCGCTTGCGAAGCTCAGTCCCTCGCGGGATTTTCTGGGCATCGATGGTCAAATCTGAGATCGGGGGGATCTTCGGGGTTCTCGAACCGCTCACTATATTTCCACAGTGCTCGTACAGAGACAACAACCGTAGTTTCCGGGCGATCCTCGTCGATCACCAGAGTAGGGTTGTGCCCTATAAGACCAGAAAGAAGCGAAGTATAGGTTTTTTCCGATCGCTCGATTCGATGGTAGGGACTCCGAAGGTTCAGTGGGAGGTGGGAGTTCTGGCATAAGAGCTGCAGACGAAGATTGACGTTAGAAGAACTCTTCCCCGTGGGTGCTCAGAGGAAATCGACGCCGCGCGCCATACCGCAGGAAAGAGATCATCTTCCCACAGACCGAACAAATATTCCGTGTTCGGTGAGAATCGCCTCCTTTACCCACCAAACCACGTTCGAGCCGGATGGAGCAGATTTCAAAAGCGTCACGTCGTGGCAACAGCAATGAGACAACCCGGAGTCAGCAAGGCGTCAATCGGGAGATGGTGCTCCTCTCCTTTCTCTCGCCGTCTCAACTTGATGATAGCGGTGGTGGATACGACTTCCTTCCTTTCTCGCACACTCGGTGGCCAAATTACTATTTTCTGCTTTGGAAGATCTTGACCGAGAAGCAGTCCATCGAAAGTATTCGATATAAAATATGAGATGAGATTTCTTTAACCGGAAACATCGGCATCGCTTGTCGTTGCAGAAGAGGCAATGTCGGCTCCGAGATTTCTATCCGATGCCTCTCTGACGAGCGTCGATCCCGATCACAGGTTCCGCGTGAGTCGCCTAAAGCCCTGTCGGACGATTTTCCTGAGGAGCTTAATGACTCAGGAATTATTCTATGAATTATAATGAATTGTGAAGCGGTATCACCATGGGAGTCAACGGTCACCATAAGCGATTATTATCTGACCCAATCATCTGCATGCCGAGGGCCACAGCGGAGTCGACGGGTATTGTAGTGGTATCCGGAGCCCGTAACTTTCTACTTCCGCGAACCGATAGCTCTAGGATGACGACCTTCTCATGAATTCCTTACGGAGTGACGCTGCTTTTCCGCGTATACGAGCTCGCGGATCGACCTCCGAGTCTGTGCGTCGCCCGGGCTGAGTTCAGGCATCCCTTGTCGCCCTGGAAACTTTCAGCTCAGAGTTCCGCGATCCGATTGGCTCGATTCCATCCACGAAGAAGCGTCAAGCTCTTTTCAATTGTATGTAGAACTTACAGATAAGATGCGACGACAACAGAATTGGTCTTCTGAAGAGCTTACCTATAGTTGTTGGCAACATACATGATTTCCCTTAATTAGAGCAATACCCCGGAGACGTTTCCCGAGGAAGAGCCAGCCGCACCTCGACTCCAGCGTCGATCACTGGCCTCTCGCCAAGAAAAACCGAAACCAGTCTCGATGGTCATCAGTTATCTTATTTACTTAGGGGATTCCAAGGTAGATCACTATATGGCGGAGCGAATCTCAGAACCGTATGCCGACGAAGCCTCTGGCTTGGGCCAGGGGGAACGAAAGATGGGTCTCCATCACTTTCGCCGTGCCACACAGGGGTATTGCACCCACGAAGAAACTCGCTTGAGGACGCTCGCTGTAACTACGGGCTCCTCGAGGTGCTCTCCAGACGAGCCGTTCACCTCGTAACGGCGGTGGGCTGTGAGGTGGCCGCGATCTGGGTCGAGGGCAGCGTACACCGTCTTGCCAGACCGTCTATATCGCTCTCAACTCTCAAATATCAACTGTCTAGCCCGCCTCCTCCAGGAGACCCCCTGTCCAAATTGAAACTCTCCTCATGGCGGTCCGAGACGCAGGCGCTCTTGCACAACGAGAGGAGGGCCGCGCGTCCAGAGGTCACGGAACCCCACAGTTCGCAATGAGTAGACTGACACGCTGCTCACCGTTCGGGAAGTCAGCGAGTCAGTCATTGACAGACTCTGTCCCAAGTCGGCGATCGGCGCTCCGAGTTGAAGCGAGCGAGGGGACGGAGTAGACGTGCGAGATGCGAGACCGACGGAAATTCCATTCAAAGACGACATCATACAAAGAGAACTTGCGAGAAAAAATCCCGAATTGGTAGTGCTAAAGCACTACCGAAGGTAGGGCGTGAAAACGTCCAAACTCATACAACACACACTAGGCAAACTATCGAATAAAGGTGCTCATGAATGTGTAAACTCGCGAAGAAAAATCATATTTATGAGGTTTCTGTGAGCACGAATAGTTCCTCGAACTCAAGGCTGCACCCATCGACCTTGAACCATTGACGAAGTCTTTCAGCGTCGGCGTCACCTGCCGCCTCACGGATGATCGTGTTTGTCGTTGTCGACAATTGCCTCGTCCCGTTGTAATCTCGTACTTGAAGGTTTTGTAAGATAACTGCCTCGCCTTCTTTCCCATCTAATTTGCCGACAAACTCTGACCAGAGTCCAAGATTCACCATTTTCATACTATCGTCGAGAACCGTCACCGTTTGCTTTACACGATTGATCCCATCCCGACAATTGAATGTTTGGGGTGGTCTCACGTCGAATACAACCACGAGGATATCGACCGTCGTGTTCACGGGCTTTGTGAGCAGCTCCATCAGAACCGTCGTTTGCGCCTGAATCTTTGGAAGATCGTTTCCCGTGATTGGTATGACTTTACTTAGCTTAAAATAGAGATATTTCTTGAATCCCTCATTTTCTATTAGCGTATGAAAATTTTCGTTCCACAAGCCATAATTTCTTCTGACTAATGTTATGTTGAATACCTTCGTAAGCTGGAGTTCGCATTCATGGTCAGTCGCTCGGTATTGGGGATTCACAGCTTTGACCTTGTATGCATTTATCTTGTAGCATTGTCCAACCGTGATCATATCAAAATCTCCTCCGCAGAATCCCCTGACGCGATCACATTTATCTCACCGCTTGTGTCGCTCATCACGAAATTGAAGATTTTTCCATTGCCATCCCCCTTGGACCAATGTTTCACTGGCGTCTTGGATTTGACGCGCCCTTCGACCTGGCCGCATCCCTTACCTAGTCGGATTTCGTGGAGCGGTTTTGATTTCTTCTCCGGGGGAACATGGATTCCAGCGGAACCTTCGGACGTGCTCGGTTCGCCACGATCATTCTCCGCCCGATCCGCTGTTGATAAATACATAAAATGATGGTAAAAACCATAAGCTACGTGGTCATCATCACTCCCCGGAATCCGCAATCTTGCGAATTGGACTCGCCTTGTCTCTTTCTCGGGGCGGCCGTATGTCTCGAACTCGGCTTTGACATTGGGGGATGCTTTCGGTTTACACCGTGACTTTTCGCTCAAAGATTGCTTTTCGTTGTTTGAGACTCGAAAACAATTTGCTGGGGTTCTGGATTCTTTATATACCTTCTGGCGCCACGGATATATATTTCACGTAGAAATGATCACACCTCGGCCAATATATGTTCATGGTCTCTCTTTAGTCTTCCATATGTCTTCCTCGTGTTTTTTCATTCTATTTCGGTCCCATGTGTTTAATGTTTCCTGAATTCCCGCTGTGTGGCCGTCTCTCTGTGTGTGCGGTCGATTTTTGCTCTGTCATCGTTCGTATCCCGTGTCAATCCCGTACGCGCTTCTTGTTTACTGGGGTATATATTGTATCTTGTTGAATACGGGACGATGATACGGGAAGTAGGATACGCATGCTCTGCATGATATCGGAAGGTGTTTAGCAAATGTCAGATCGAGGCATGTCCCTCTCAGAGTGGTCTTTTTTGCCTTCAAACCGTGGTGTGTTTCATGGAATACCTCCAATTTTTTCCGGTTATATATATAATCGACAATATTTTATGGAGAGCTAATTTATGACAATATATCGGCCGGATAGTTTATTCCGCGGCATAGGCCACAACGACTTCCATATCAGTCAGTGTCTTTGTCAGCCTGTGCGGCCCCTCGAAACTGACTAAATCTTCCGCCGACCGACATATGTAGCAGTGACCGCAGTATCCAATGAGGGATCTCATATATTTCTCAAAGTTGGTGACACTGACGCTGCGTCGCCGTCTCCCTTCCCGGGAGACTATGATTATCGTCAGGTTCCTGGTAATCGAATCTGCGTCGTCGTGACCTTCCGTGATATGTTGCACAGTTTTTCGCGCCTCCACTCTGCTCGTGTGTGACTACGACAGGAACGCTGGTGATAGATATGATCGTGCTGTGCCTTTGAATCGCTTCAGCTTTTTCCATTGCGGACCATGTCTGCTCTCTGTCACTCCAAAGATGCAGGATCACTGGCGTCCCGTACGGCTTCTGCGCGATATGGTCTGGTCTTCGACGGGTTCGCAAATACAATGGAGCTTCTTGATTCATTCTTGATGTTCGGTCACGGTCGCTGGGGATATCCGCGCTCCTTGGACTCTCAGCTACGCCGAGGACAAACTCATGTGAATCCATGGAAGGTATCATCGTGTGTTGAACGGTCGATTCGGTTGCCGATGTTTTCCGATCCTTTGACTGATGTGTCACCAACTTTGTTGTTGCTGTCAATTCAATCGCGGTGTATGGACACGAGTCGTATTTATATGCTGGTTGTTTCTAAGCTGGGACTACACAATCGACGCCTTTCACTAATCCCTTCGCCTGTTTTCTCACCGATTCGGGATGGAGAAATACCTCCCGAAATACCTCATGAAATACCTCCTGCTAAATATTCTTCAATTCTGGGCAGCTGCCGCTCGAGCGGATGAACACGGACCGCGGTCGGAGAGGGCGATTCGAACGCGGGAAACGCGGGGAAGAATGGAAATTGACTCAGAGTTTCCGCGAGAGGTTCCGCGGAACCCTCACGGGGCTCCCCGACGAGTCTCACGGAATCCTATGGGTTCCACGAGACCGAAAAATACGCCTGTGAGAACCACTGGCGTATTGCATCGCTACGAACGAAAACCCGTCGCGATCTCCGAATGATTTGGACAGGGAACTCACTCAAATCAACCTTGTCGTAATGACATGGATACTGTATTACGTGTGGTGATCTCATTGGATATTTATTCTTGACTCATAGTTATATATGACTCTGAGAGCGCTCTGACGTACACGACGCCAATTTGGATCACCTTCCAATGGAATAATTATGCCATGTTTCACATGTATGTAACGATGGAATCGATGATTGTGTGGAATGGGAATCGTCACCGTGAAATATATGTTGAATGAATCGATTGTTAGCAATCTGGATGATCCGTCGTGGTTCCAATCGACGCAGTCCCTTGAATAGATGGCGAGGATTCTTTTTATGGGATTATTGTTCCTTGTTCCCCACTCTAGAAGGTCACGGCACAACTGAACAGCGTGGACTCGCCGGCTGGGATCACGCATCACGATTTGGTGATGACAACTCATATTCAATCAGGAATCTTTTTATGATCCGTCCGTTTTGAGAGAATCACAAGCGAATGTCACCAATTAGTGTCTCGTTATCGTTATTCTCGATGATTATATATCTGGTGCTCTACGGTGACCTCATTTATGGCGTGTGAGGTACGACTGTCCAATAAAAATAATTCCCAGACAATGTCTATGGTCACGCTTATGTATTCGGTTTTTGTGTATGCTGGCTCGGTCCTGATTCGTGGTGTCCGTCACCATCGCCTTGTTTTTCGCCTAGTGCCGCCGTTGCGAAATGTGCCGTGGCGCATTGCTCTGGTCTCGATTCCCCAGTGCAGCTCACCGGAATCAATAATTTTTCGTCCGCAAACCGAACTTTGACTTTTCGCTTGTGACGTTCCCTACTTGCATTTTTCGGCCTCATTAGGACGGTCTCAAAATCGAAGTGAATCGGTATGCGAGCGTAGACACCATCACGGTCCCACCATTCGGGCACCTCACGAAACTGAAGAATCTTGATGTGCCCGAATCTGTGACCGGTGTTTCACAGGCGTCTTGGCTTTGACGCGTCCCTCGACATGGCCGCATCCCTTACCTAGTCGGATCACGTGGGGAAATTTGATTTCTTTTTCGGGGGGACAAGGATTTCAGCGTATTTCTCGGACGTGCTCGGCTCGCCGCGATCATTCTCCGGCCGATCCGCTGTCGATAAAAACATAAATTGATGGAAAAACCATCAGCTACATGGTCATTATCACTCCCCGGAATCCGGAATCTTGTGAATTGGACTCGCCTTGTTTCATTCTCGGGGTAAACGTTTGTCGTTGGCCTCGACATCGGGGGGCGCTTTCGGTTTACTCTGCGGAAGTCGTCACCGTGTCTTTGGTCGCATCCCTTACCTAGTCGGATTTCGCGGAGAAGTTTCGATTTATTCTCCGGGGGGACATGGATTTCAGTGTATTTCTCGGACGTGCCCTGTTCGTCGCGATCATTCTCCGGCCGATCCGCTGTTGATGAATACATAAATTGATGAAGCTACGTGGTCATCATCACACCCTGGAATCCGGAATCTTGTGAATTGGACTCGCCTTGTCTCTTTCTCGGGGTAACCGTATGTCGTTGGCCACGACATCGGGGGGTGCTTTCGGTTTACTCCACGTCTTCACCGTGTCTTTTCGCTTTGTGTTTGCTTTTCGTTGATTGAGACTCGAAAACAATTTGCTGGGGTTCTGGATTCTTTATATACCTTCTGGCGCCATCGATATATCTTTCTCGACGACATGATCATACTTCGGCCAATATATGCTCATGGTCTCTGTTTAGTCTTCCTTATGTCTTTCTGATGTTTTTTCCATTCTATTTGGGTCCCATGTATTCAAAGCATCCTGAATTCTCGATATGTGTCCGTCTCTCTGAGTGTGTGTTCGATTTTCGTTCTGTCATCGTTCGTATCCCGTGTCAATCCCGTACGCGCTTCCCGTTTACTGGGGTTTATATTGTATCTTGTTGAATACGGGACGATGATACGAGAAGTAGGATACGTATGCTCTGCATGATATCGGAAGATTTCTGGCAAATGTCAGATCGATGCATGTCCCTCCCAGGGTGGTCTTTTCCGCTTCATTATTGATCATTTTCAAACCGTGGTGTGTTTCAAGGAATACCTCCAATTTTTTCCGGTTATCATTGGATGTGTTGAAGTCACCGATAACTAACATGGGCATTTGCCTCCGCGCCGATTGGCGATCATATTCTCCCAATGTCTGTGATAGGAATTCTTCCATCTGATCGTATCCATTTCCCTGATGCATGTACACTGCAGCAAGGATGAATTCGATCTTTCCGTTCAAATGTACGTGAGTGATTGCGATGTCCCCGGTGTGCTCCAAGCTATCATTACTGAACGTCGCGCGTGGTGTTCCGGTGTTCAATGCTGTGCCGACTTTTCTGTATATCGCAACGCCCCCTGATCGTTTTCCACACGTTGATTGTTGATCTAAATGATAACCATCAATGTTGATTGGGGTCGATGATGGATGCATCCACGTTTCAGTGGTGACCAAGAGATCAGCTCGCTGTAAAAGCGGATCCGTCGCGATATCCTCAGCATGAGCATGTAGACTCTGAACGTTCACGTTGACAATGGTCCATGTTTCTACTCCGGGACTCGCTGTTGTGAGGAAATCGTCTATATCGGTAGTAATTGTACGGAGACGGTGTGTGGCCAGCCTTTTGTATTCATTCTGTACTTCTCTTATTGATGGACTGTTCGCGGTTCCCGTATGGTAAAAGGTGAAGTCATCGGCATTATTCGTAATGTATAAACCCTCGAGGCTTGTCACTCTACTAAGTGCAACGTAAACTAGTTGCTGTTGATGATTTTTATGATAATCGTAAACGATCCGATTGAATGTCCCGCCCTGAGATTTATGAATGGTCAAGGCACACGCGGATACAAGCGGGAACTGGAGCCGCCGGCACCGTATTTTCGAGTCGATCTTGATATTTGCGGACCGTGATTCGATGGGTACCCATTGCTCACTAAGATCATTGGGTTTGCTACGTACGTGCGCCTTGTACTTTAGGCGTAGTTTACGTCCGATGTGATCGTTCTCGAAACTCAACCAAAGCCGACGATGGTCTTGGCCGTCTTTGTCTAGTGCGTAATGTTCGACGTGTCTTAGTTGGCCTATCGCCCCGTTCACAAGACCATCCTCAACGTCCACGTTTACCGTCAGCATGTATGGATATCCTTCTGCCAGGGTTATCGTGTATGGTAAATTCCCCGTGTCTCTTGTATCTTTCCTGTGCATTTTCCCTATCGCATTCCTCCTTTCGGCTTCTGTTCTGTAACCAGTGTATATATCTGTCGCGATATGATTATGCGTGGATTCTGTTACCGGTATCGCGGAATCATTATATGATTGGACGTCAGCACTTGTGTGATAAAGTCTCATGACTTCGGTGGATAAATTTGCATCACACCATCGCCGCGTACGGAATCGTGATTGTATTTTGTCGGTTTCGGCTTGTGATAATGCTTCGCCGCACCCAATCTTTGTCAGCAATGTGGAGAACCCGATATCACTCTGACGCACAACTTGCACGAGCGGAAAATAATTTAGAGACTGCCAAAGGATTGCTTTCCCCCCGATCGAACTTTTGGTTGCAGTAAAAACTGGGGCCGCTCTAACTGGTGGGAGTTGCTTGAGGTCGCCGCATGCAAACAAATCTAAACCCCCGAAGTTAGCGTCGAATTCGCCCGTCATTGCCTGCAAGCGAGTGTTCACCCCGTGGAAGACATGCGAACTGCACATGCTTATCTCATCTATAATAATGCATCTGACGTTCCGTAAATGATGGCGATATGTTTGTAGGACGTCGTTTGAAAGTTGGTGAGCTCGATTGGATAGAGCGAGTTTGAATGCTGAATGAACGGTGACGCCATTCAATGCCGTTGCTGCTTTCCCTGTGGTTGCCGTCGATATATATGCGTTATTCATGTTGTTGTGTTCTTGCGCATATCGATTATACGTTTCCATGAGGGCCTTCAGCGTGTACGTTTTACCGCACCCCGCCGGTCCGGTAAGGAAAATTTGGATCGCTTCACTATTGGGATCATGCAGGCGATGAATGACTTCCAGAATCAATTCACGCTGTTCCGCGTTCAGCTTACGCATCCAGACGCAGTAATCATTCTTGCTCAGAACATTTTCGCGCGGTCTAACCGCGCTTATGGAATTCTGTAGATGATGATCATCGAAATCATCGTCATTCGGCTGAAATCCTTGCGTCGTCACGTTGTCCATTCCTTCCGTTTCTTCGGTCGTGGAGATCTCCTCATTCATGGAACATAGAGCTTCTATCTCTTTCAGGAGAGCCTCGATGTCTATGTTAGCTTCGAATTCTTTCCGCCTTTCCATGATGAGCTCCTTATTCCCGTCATAGACCTCGAGGAATTTATCGCGATCGATAACGTCGATGAGCTCATTTCGGAAGGGTATATGCAGCGTTACCATTTCTCGCTTGTAATTCTCTGTGTCACTTACATCATAGTTACGATATCTAATAACTTTTCTCGTAGCACGTTTCCGATAATTAGAGCCATCGACGTCATTTGTCTCCTCGAAGGGATGGTGCTCAAAGCTTTCCTCCTCTTCACTTATCGCTTTTTTCGCCGCTTCGTACCACGCTGCGAATTGCGCGAGTGTGAGTGCTTCCAGAGATGGCGCTCGTTCTTCATACTTTTGGATGATATTCTTCGTCCATATATCTGTGCTGTCGCTCGACAAATTTTGAGCATCCATGACGGATTTGCGTTTGCGTGCCCTGTATCTCTCATGTGGTCGCATCGTCGGGATCGACACGGTCCCACGCGAAGCCCAGCTCATAGGTTGACGCAACAAGTACCAAGCGGCCTCCTGGGCTGTCATTTCCACGCTATTCAGGATCTTCAGGCCGACTTTTGTCATGAGCTGGCACTGATCGAATTCGGGGTTTGTTTCGTGTATTTTCATGAGCTCCCGGTGCAGATGACTGAACCCTCTGTTGGACTTGTTGACGTACTCGACTACGTAACTCGCACAGGAATACGGGTCAAGAATGATTTGTAGGTCCATGTTGGAGTTGAGTGCAGACGCTATCCATGGATGGAATGTGTTGATGAAAATTTGCGACATGTTTCTTTTGAAAAGTATAGTGGGCCTCTTCAAGGATGATCTGATCAATTCGAGATACGTGACGCCATCGCAGTTTATGTCCATCATGAAGGCTTCTATAGTGTCGTATGTTTTACTCTCTAATTTTTTTCGAGCGTCAGCGACTTTGATTTTTAGAGTTTTCCGCCTACCATCATCTCTACTCAAGGGTAGCAGAACTCTGGTGCGATGTATCGGCCAGTATGGGATTTCAAATCGACAACTCTGTTCTCCCCTCTTCGTACATGTGAACGTGTGTGCATGGGTCTGATTCCGTATCATATCTGGGGTTGACAAATCGGACTCATCAACGCTGCACAAATCAGTGATCATTTGCAGCGTGCGCGGCATTTCTTCCGATATATCTTCCTTCGGATCATCATTGAGCCAGAGGAGGATGTGCGCGTGGGGACTCCCGCGGGCCTGAAACTCGATGCGCAGGAAGTAGTCCAGTACACGGTATCGTCCGAAGGGATTGTATGCTTTCTTTGCGCTCAACATAGACATGAGAACGTGTACCAGCTTATCGAAATACATGGCACAGGCAACGGGATCCTCCGCGACTAGAAACGCGCGCTTATATCTATCAAGCTTTTCCAAAATTTCTTCGACTCCGATGTCCTCGCCAAGTGACTTGTATTCATCCGATAGACGGTATAGATTACGTAGAAGATGGGGCCACTTCGTCTCGCTTGCACTGAGCGTGAGGAATGCGGTCGGTTTGCCGAGCTGACGAATCATTGCGAATAGATCTTTCTTACGATATGACCAATATTGCACCGAATTCGGGATCGTTCTTAGGAATGCCTGATTCGTCTCGATCAATCGCTCAACGAATTCGCGATCTTCTATCATACTGCGGGTGATCATCTCGGTCGGTCGCATGCAACGATACATGTTTTGGACACCATCACGGACACGAAGTCGAAGAATTTTCATGGCCATGTAAAGAACATGTTGAGGAATCACTCCACGTCGATCACTCCGACGGATTTCTGACATGCACATGCTGTACGCTGTTGCGCGAATTCTTTCCCCTGTGATCGACCGTATATGCCGTCCGCATCCAAGATATATTGCCGGAAAAGACATCTCCTCGGCAAGGGTGTCGAGAGTCAAACTCTCCGGTCGCCGATGCTGACCCGGAGCTATGTTCAGAGAATGTTCCTCGTTCCACATCATCGTGTGTTGTCGTGAGTGGATCAACTCAGCTTCCGGAACGGTACATGCATCTAGGCGTTCAATCTGATCCTCGCACTGACCGTCATTTCCCGAGCTCGTTGCGGACTCATTGAAGACAGACCAATCAATGGTGATATTGTAATGCTTGTAGAGAGGCTGCTGGACCAAGTATTTCAGCCATTCATGGATTGTAGACTTTTTCACAAACCCACTAATGTATGATGATTTGTGTACGATGTTCTTCTTCAAATTGACGTTGAAAGCATAATCATCGTCGAGAGATCGCGGCAAGCATCGAACCATGGTGTCGACATCCACCGGGACATTGATCACCTGCCCAATTATACCGTATGATCCCTCGTGTCGTAAGCGACGGATTTGCATGTAAGGAATTCGCGGGGAAATCAGCCTCTCAGACACCGGGTCCAGTTTTGGAAGGTTCACCGGCTTCGGAGGATATCTGTACCCATTAACTTTGCTGAGATTTGGGATCTTCCGCCCTCGACTGACCTTATAACAATTGTGGCAGAGTCTGAACGAATGAACATTTTCATCCGGGAAATATGGAATCAGAAAATTTGCAATCACCGAGTCGACGGCCTTCAAATCTCGTTTAAACCAGATGCGATCGCACACATCGCATTTGTGTCCGAACTCATTATCGAGGAACATGTGTCGGAAGTGAATTGTCGCGCGCCCCCATACCTGCTCATACCTGGAACATCGCCTTATCTCCGGCTCCATTTCATGTGAAGCGCCGTGCCTTAGGTCCTCAACAGATCCGGGACTCTCATTCTCCTCATTGCGAGCACGGCTCGTAGCTTGAGAATGAAGCAATGAGGCCTCCCGACGTCGCTTCCGATACAGAGCAGATCGCTCAGCAGCGCTCTTTGGCTTTTTGGCGGGTCCGCAAGCCGAACTTTGGGCTTTTCGCTTGAGACTTCTCCTACTTGCATTTTTCGGCCTCATTAGGACGGTCTCAAAATCGAGGTTCCTAGATCGGTTTGCGAGTGCAGACACCGCGATGATCCAGAAAAAAGCCCACAGAATAACGAAGCCCTCGAATGTTTAGCTGAGGATGTTTCATCAGACATTTCCCTCCCGGAATACGATATCGAACTTTCATAGAAATCCAATAAAGGAAAATGATACCCGATCTGCAAAACGAGCGAGCATACTTCCAAAATTAACCCCGCGCCTTTCATTTGGATTCTCGGATCACCGCCCACCTTGAATGGCGTCATGGGTGAGTCTACTTCACCATACCTCAAATCGCTCAGCAAAGAACATGGATCGAAAAGATA
>NW_003803620.1:0-2095 GCF_000255335.2 Galendromus occidentalis
GCAAAGGTAGCGTCGGACATCGCGAAGATTCTCCCGAGAACCTATGGCGCCTCGGAGCCCCAGCGCCGCGTCTTGGCGACCGTAGCTGAGTCGGTGGCACTCTACGCGGCGCCGATCTGGTCGGAAAACGCTCTCAAGTATCAGAAGAACAGAGATACCCTGGAGAGGGCACAGAGGGTGAGTGGAATAAGAATTGCTCGCTGCTATCGGACGGTGTCAACCGCGGCCATCATGGTCCTCGCAGGAACCCCCCCCTGGCACCTCCTTGCCCGGGAAAGACACGCTCTACACTGGACGAAGCTGAAAAGAGACGCCCCCCGTGGCTCCGACGCCGAGGAAGAGGAGTTCATGAAAGACGAAGAAATCCAGGAGGAGACTTTGCTGAGGTGGCAAGAGGAGTGGGAGTCCGCGGCCTTCGGCCGATGGACTTTCCAGTGCATTCCCTCCATAAGACCATGGATAGACAGAAAGTTTGGTGAGCTCACATACTTTACCGCCCAGGCACTGACAGGTCATGGGGACTTTCGGAAATTCCTGTTCTCAATAAAGAAGGTGGACTCGGAGATATGCTGTCACTGCGACCGCAACTTGGTCGACACAGTGCAGCATACAATCCTTGAGTGCCCGAAATTCGACAAGGAGCGGCAGGGTTTGCCCCCCGGCTCCATTCCGGAACTGGTCTCTGAGATGCTTAAATCCGAAGACCGATGGAACCTCATTTCGCGGAAATTTGCTTGCATACTTGAGAAGAAAAGACACCTGAATGAGATGCCTCGGCCCCCCAGCCAGGCAGCTCAACAGGCAGCCCCGACGACGATGCAGGCCAGCGCTACGACCTAACTACAAAGAAGAATCCGGAAGCACGACGAAGAAGCAAACTGCCCGGAGAGCCCATGAAGTCACTCCGCCGAGTGAGCTCGGCTAGGAGAAAATTTTGTGGGGGCCTCTCCGCCCCTCAGGGTGGTGGCTGGCCCTGGGTGGGTAGCCGAGGGGTTGGGATCCCTTAGCTACGACACACATTATGATCCCCCCAACAATAGGACACCGAAGCAAGCGCCAAACTCAGGCGGGCAAGTGAATTCTCGCTCTGTAGGTGAAGACTCAAAGTTCGCCTGCAAGAAGAGCCGCGAAGATCTATAGAACTAGAAAGTGCTCTAGGAAGATTAAATAATAGTCGGCTCCTTTGCCCCGTGAAGTAATGCCCAAGCGCAGTTCCAGGGGCAATGAGAGCGGAGGGTGGAGGTTTTAGAGGAACCACCTCACTGTTCACGCCAGGTGGCGTGCTCGTCCGAAGGGATTTCCTCCACCCGCCTATACGAAAAAAAAAAAAAAAGGTGAGGGAGACGAGAAAACGCATACTGGTATTCGGTCGAGAGTCTCTCCCTCAATGGATCGGACTAGGGCGAAATATTTACGTCGAGGTTATGTTTAGCCTGTCTCCGGATTTGTTCTATCAGATTGTTGTCATTTTTGCCGAGAGGGAAGGGCTCGTACTACCGGCATGCTACGCTCTGCTGCCGAATAAGAGTGAAGATACCTACCGCCGCATGATTCCAATAATACGCAACGCCTGGCCTCGCATGAGCCCAGAAGCGATTTCAATGTATTCTGAGAAAGGCCTAATCAGTGGCGTAGGGAGCCGGAGTGCCGCTCGGGGCGGTGATTCGAATTTTCCTGTTTTTCCACCGTGCCCGACGAAAATGCCGCCCCCCGCCAGATACTTTCCTCGAAAACACTCCGTTTTTTTGGGTGCAAATCCTCGAAATGCCGCCCTTAAAGGCTCCGTAGGAAGTGCCGCCCGGGGCGGTCCGCCCCCCCTCCCCCGCCCCCGCCTCACTACGCTACTGAAGAGCGGTATTAGCGGGTAAAATGAAATCCTCCTCCAGAATAGGATCAGCCAGAGCTTTGGGAACTGAAGAATTTAATGTCCGGTTATCGAAACTTCGGCTAGCGAACACACTGGGTAACTGGCGAACGTTCCCCCTGATGGGGATTCTTTATTCCATCCTTATATAGTGGTCCAGTGAAAAGGGTTACATTGTAACAACTGCTCAGGGTTAGCTAATTGTTCAGACACTGAGGGTTACAGAAGAAC
>NW_003803621.1:0-19393 GCF_000255335.2 Galendromus occidentalis
AATCATCCCCTGAGCCTTTTAATTCAAGCTCGAGATGTTGTGCTGCGAGTATTCCGACTCCTCCGAAGGCTTTCCTCCCTGACGTTCCTTGTCTATTTTTCCCTATCCATTCGTATCCGTGGATTCTAGGGGGTGCTTCCTTATTCATAAGTTTCGTTTCACTTACCAATAAGATATCCGTGCCGTTCGCCTTCAGGACTGCTTCTTCTTCAACCAGCGCCCATTTCTTCTTCGAGTTTCTCCCCCCGTTAATATTCAGGGCTGAGATCCTCAGGGATTTCACTTGATCTGTTTCATTCCCATCCGGTCATCTCCCTCGGCGCTGGCGGCGTAGTCTCCTTCTGTTAGGAGCGCCGGGGTGCCGACAATGTGTGAAGTGTGCACCCTTTTGGCGGGTCCTCACGTCTTCGAGGACCTTGTTGTTGTTGTTGCTGTTGTTGTCGTTGCCAGCTCCTGCTCCGTGGTCTCTCTCGGGGGTTCTCATGTGAATCCCTTCGAGGGCGGGCTGGTCCTTGTTGTTGTTGTTGCTGTAGTTGGGGGGGGTCTGTACAGCTCTCGACTCTGTCGCTCCTGGTCTCTTTCGGGTCGATATTGTACCCTCGAGCGTTTATTGCTTGGCGACCGGCCTCTACTTCTCGATCTAATTCTTCGCCTAGATCTCGAGTCGGACCTCGAGTTCGACCTCCGTCGGTTTCGCTGGTTCCCTTGAGAGTGAACGGTTTTTTCGTCAGGTTCCTTATTTCGTGAATCGAGGCCGGCTTCTCCTGTTTTTCCAGGTCTAGCTCGGTCGTCCCCTTCATCGGAATCGTAGTCCCTAAGGGGTCTACCCACCGGCGGGAAGTTCTTCTTTATGTAGTTGAAGATACTGGCCGAGGTTTGGGTTTTCATTGCAACCCCGTACCTCTTATCCAGGTCGCCCCTCTTCTTTCTGAAGGCTTCTATACCGGCGGCCATCATTCCCTCTTGATTCTGAGGCGATAGGCCGCTTACCTCATCGACGTGCTGTGCAATTCACTTTTCCAGCTCCTTGGCACCTTTGGCTGTCACTCTGTATACTCCAGAGCCATCTTTCGCGGCCGTCCTGTAGAAACTCTCGGGAGCCATGTCTCTGACGTCCAGGGCGATAATTGTCCCCTCGCGAGCGTGCTCCGATTCCAGTACCGCCCGGTTCACACTGGGTGTAATCTCGCAGCGTGGGTCTTGGATGATTGTGACCCAGGTGAGCGTCTTTATTCGCGCCGTCCGGATCTTGAGGTAGAACAGCGGTCTCATAATCATTGTATGAGCCGCCAGTACGTTCTGTTGATTTTTGGCGGTCTCTATGTCGTGCAGGCCGCTCATTACGATCACGTGAAACTCGGTTTTTTCATACCGGTCCACGATGGACTTCACCTCCGCGCACATATGTTCTGTGCTCTTTGTTCGGTAGTCCCTCCATATCGTATGGCGGGCCCCTCCCATCCTGTTGAACAGGTTATCTTCGATCCTGGCATTTTTCAAAATGCCCAGCGTTCGCTCTCCAATGAAAATCATTGAAGGCGAGCTCAAGCTCTCTCGGGTCTGCTGTTCTGACAGCTGTTGCGAGGAGCCGGGTCTGTCTCTGTTTGCGCGGTCTTCTGTCAGCGTCAGCTCGTTCTTCCTCGCGCACGCATGGTTCAGTTTCTGGACCTTCCCCTTCTGATTCCAGGAGTTGGTCCTCTGCCATCCATCACGTCGTTCTCTTCTTCGGGTCGCCGGAGGTGCATCCCTGCCATCTTCAATCTGGTGTTCTCTTCTTTGAGGCGATTGTTCTCCGCCTGAAGAGTGTCGATTCGCTGTCTCATGGCCTCAGCCAGGCAGCACGTGTTTGGTATCCGGGGGGTTCTACCGATCCATGCTTCTTTGCATGTGACGCACCCGATCGTATTTCTGGACACCGTGCTACCTTCATTCGGTAGGCTGGTGTTTGATGATGATGATGCCATTATCTGGGCTTATTCTCCCACTTGGCACTCATGTTAGGCTTAGCGAGCGACACAAGTTTATTTCTTGATCGGTTGCTTCCGCCTGTTTTCTTCCACCGAAACCAGATAGTTAATGCCCTACCGGTTCCAGTCGTTCACTACACACACATACACAGTCGTTCAGTCACTCACACACACTTTCGCACCCAAAAAACTTTCCGCAGTTTCGTCGGCTGCTATCCGTCCGCGCTTAGCAGACGAGGATCTGCCCACTGTCGCGGCGATTTCTGCTCCTCGATCGATCGTCATGACGGCGGCGGCCTTCGCAGCTCACGGAGATCAGAGGATTCGGGTCCGTGGTCAGTGGTTCAATGGTGTCGTTTGCCACGACGAACCTCATCCGGAGTCTGCCTGATATCAGCCCTCAAGCTCGAGTCGAACTCAAGCTGCAAGGGATCGCCAGCCAGCACGTCGTCTCCACAAATCGATATGCTATACGGCTCGTAAACGCCGTAGACGACTCGGAGAGTGTCACGCTTCAGGCTCACGAGTTCGACTTCGGTCTCGACCCCCCAACCATTTGCTCTCAGAGTACGCAGCAGTTGATCCGAGAATTCGGAGAAACTCATCCCTTGGCTGACTCGGCCCTCATCGATCAACACCGGGCAAAGGCTCCTGATCTGCTAATCGGCATCGGTCAGATGTTCAAAATGATGCACTTGAACAGAGAGAAAATCATCGCAGATGGATTGACGGCTAAATCCTCGCGATTCGGATGGATTATCTCCGGAGCGTACGGTGCAGGAGCCACTCGAGCAGACGTTCTGCGAGTCAGGCCAACCTGTTGTGCCGCCACCTTATCACGCACCGAGGGCGATATCGAGCGCCTATGGTCACTAGACGCTGTCGGTGTTTCCGATCCGAAAGCCGAGGATCACAGCGTTGCGGATCTTGAGGCATTGAGACAGTTCCGAGATGGGGTGCACTGGGACGGCAAACGATATACCGTCACATTGCCGAAACGGGATTCAATTGTGCAACTCTCGAACAATTTGGACGTCGCTTTGCGCCGTCTGACCGCTAAACGCCGAGTTTGGCCCGTGATCTCGACACCTTCAAGAGATACGACGCGGAGATTTGGAAGTTCGTCCATGCCGATTATGCTGAAGAGATCTCCGACGTCGACCTACTGGGCGGCAGCAGATGCGATCGCACGTATTACATGCCGCACCGGCAAATCGTGACTACTCGGGAAGGCATCGATAAGTGGCGAATAGTATTCGGCTGTTCATCGAGCGCTCCAGGAGGTACATCCCTCAATGCACATTTGCTCACGGGACCCAACCTGAACCCTGACATTCTGATCTTGCTGCTGAACTTCCGCATCCGTCCTATTGCACTGGCGGCAGATGTCGCGCATGCTTACATGACAATCAGCCTTGCAATCGAGGATCGTCCGTATTTCCGATTTCTATGGCAGGGACCTGATGACCCGCAGTCCCGATGCTTCGAGATGAAAAGAGAGGGGATCCACAAGAATTATGTGATGCTCTTCACCTGCTTAACCGTTCGTGCAATTCATCTGGAGCTCCTACCCGACATGACAACCACGCAAACACATCTCTCGTTACGCCGATTCCTCGCCGCTTATCCTTCGTGCAGGCTCTCCATATCTGACAATGGCGGCTCATTCGTACGGGCAGCTGCAGATATTCGCCGTCTCTTCAATTCGTTCCGCGACCCGCAAGTCCGTGAGCTACTCAGTCAACACCGTATTGATTGGTCTTTCAATACACCTCGCGCTAGTTGGCGAGGGGGAGTATTCGAACGCCTTGTAGGTGTCACCACGAATGCTCTGAAGAAGACATTGGGTCGGAGCCTCGTTTCGGTTGAAGAATTCGGCACCATCCTTTGCGAGCTCACGGCGATCATCAAAGATCGGCCTCTGTCTTATGTTTCGGCCGACTCTAACGAGCCACGCGCTATCACTCCGTCAATGTTTCTACGAGGTGGGCCATCGTCATCGCCACTTTGCGCTATGACTGCGCTCGACTGCCTCGGACCGAATGGCAGGATTTCGGCTGGTCCGCCTGAGGCCGCCGCACTGCGAAGCGAGCTCTTAGAGAGAACAACCTATTTCCGGGCTCTTTCTGACCGCTGGCGTAAGGAGTATCTCTTACTGTTGCGTTCTGTGAATACCGACACGAGACAGAAATCCCTCCCGCTGCCGGATGGTGCAATACGCCTCCTCGAAGCCGATAATTTGCCACGAATCAAATGGAATTTGGTTCGTGCGCTGCGAGGACACGAAGGACGAGACGGTCTGATTCGAACGTATAGCATACGATTCGCCAACGGATACGAGACTCGACGTGCCGCACAGCTGCTCATCCCATTAGAAGTTTCGGATAGTCCAGCCCGTCTCCAACCATCCCACTCGTCCTGAAACCAGTCTGTTCCAGGGCGGCAGTGTTAATTATCTCGTGACGGCAATCATCCTCAATACGCTTAAATTTGTGATGTTCGTAAACGTGTAAATTCATCCATTCTAACGAATCTCTCTCCACCGATATTTCGGTCTCGACGATGCGCGCTCGCGCACAATAATAAACAGTTCAGTTTCCTGAAGTCATGAAGAGTATCCACGCCGTTCTCCTTTAGTGTCAGCTGCTTCTGGAATCTTCTCTCCGAGAATTCATTCGGCTCATCCCCCAGTTTCGACACCTAGCAGTCATATATAAAAGCAGTATCTAGCCGATGTATAGCTCAAAGGAAAGCGAAAGTTTCCAAATCATAGAAGAACCAATATCCCCACCTGAACTCCGTGGTTCTACTCCCATTCTCTCGTCTCCGAAAATGCTTCTGGACGAAAACAATAAGTGTATCGTGGGAACGAAATTGCCCAACCTCACTTCTTTCAAGTCAGATTCTCTGGGAAGAAACTATCGATTATGGAAAGCCATTATCAATCTCTTATTGTCTCAAGAACCAAATTGTTGGGAAGTAGTGACTGGAAATATTGAAACGACAGATCCCCGTTTCGAAAAGGCAAATACAACCGCCAAAGGAATAATCCTCAACTCCATAGACCATACTCTTCTGCTCCTGAAATTCCGCATTGATGTTTCTACCCGAACCGCTGCTGATGTCTATAACGACATTGTTAAGGAATTCGAAACCATCAATGGCACCAGACTAAATGCTGCCATGGGAAAAGTTTTCAAGTTTGAATTCAATTCATCGAAAACTCCCCAACAGAATGTGAATCAGTATCGCAAACTCCAACGAGACGTGATTTCACTTGGAGGCACATTAGACCAAGACATGCTGATCTCTCGACTATTGGAAGCACTACCTATTTCTTGGCAATCCTTCAAACAAGGCTGGACGGTCACTCCAAAAGAAGCTCAGACTCTAGCGAAGAACTACGAACTCATTGAAGTCGAACAAACTAGAATCTCGACCGAGTCCAGAAATCATCAGCCACAAGCAAATCAACAAGCATTCTATTCCCATCAGTCGAGACATCAGGCACGGTCCTATGGCTATCAAGGCCAGCATGCGCAGCAAAACTACTATCCATCGCGTAACCCTCAAAATTCAAGGAATGTACCCCGACCCAATAATTCTAATATCTACTGCTCATACAACCCTCCCCGAGTACCAAGTTTCTCTCAGCAAAGACCAAGCTTCACTGGAAATCAGAATAGAGCTCAACATAGCAAGACTAGAATCAACCAGAGGCCTCAATATCCAACTCAAAGCCAAAGACAGCAGAGTTTCAATAGGACTTCTGGCCACGTGCAGCCTAGGAACAACGATCGCCGAGGACATCAACCAAAAGCGAACATTGCCGGGGCCATCCAATTCGACGAAGAGAACATACTGACCGCTTCTTCGAGCAAACTCCCCACTAGTCCTGATACATGGATCGTGGACTCTGGAGCCTCCAATCATTTCAGCAATTCAATCGATCGATTTCTTTACAAACTAGGAAGAACTACAAGAACCAATAGCGATCAAAGTGGGGGGATCACAAAAACTCCAAGCTCCAGGAGTCGGAACTATCCAGTTAGAAGTCATTATCGGAAAAGAGAGTCACACCGTTGGCCTACTATGTGCCCTCGTTGAGAAGGAACCTAATTTCAGCCTCTGCCTTGACGCGCTCCGGGTGGTCCGTGACCGCAACAAAGGACAAGATGACGCTGTCAAGAAAACAGCAAACTCTCACAGCAAAGAACAGTGAAGGACTTTACCTCCCACACGTACTTAAGCATGACAACTTTCTTGAAGCGGATATTTCCTTTCTGAAATCGAACGCCACTATTCAACAAGTATCGTATCACTCGAAACCCTTGGGCACGAAGCCACAATGACTAGGACAAATAGTACATACAGATTTATGTGGTCCTCTCAAACCTCCAATAGGTGGATCGAGGTCCTTCATGAATATTCATGATCAGGTTTCCAGATTCAACAAATTGTATCTGCTGAAATCCAAAGATGAAGCACTGGAAAAGATCATGGAGTATCTCGCATGCTGTAAAACTCAAACAGGCAATGATATACAAGCACTCATGTGCGACGGTGGGCGTGAATTTATAAATAAGAAATAGAAAACAGCTCTCAAAAAGCAGGGTTCGGAGCTACATGTTTCCAATCCAGGAACGCCGCAACAAAATGGTTCAGCTGAACGAAATAATCAGACTGTTACTGTTAAAAATCATTTGTGATAAGGACAGAAACGATATCGAGTTCGGAACTGTTCAAATATTCCCCGCGGTAGACGACCGCTCGTCTTAACCCTTTCCCGGTGACACTGTCGTCGGCATTGTTTTCAATAAACAGAACTCCCTCGAAAGAGCTCGTACCGAGCATCCGCATCTCGATTGTTCGAGTTTTCTATCAACCGTTCTGGATCGAACGCAGTACGAAATCCGCCCCCTATCGTTCGTTTCAACATTTGGTGCCGTGGCCTAGGATATCCGACTGATTTGAACCGGAATGGGACTCGAACATTCCCCTGAGAAAACCGATCGCCAGCGCGATGCTCGGCAAAGCGCCGGCTCACCGACGAGTCTCGCTGTTATTCGCAGCCGAAGAACCCGTGCTAAAAGACCAGTCTCCAGACTGAACTAGATGCTTTGAAGAAGTTTGAGCGGATCGATGACTCTAACCGTCTCGCGATCTTGAGCGCCAGATTTCGAATCGACGGTCGAGTCGAAGCAATCCGCGAGGTGTGCAGGCAGGCGTCGAGCCACCCGCATCTCCCCGAAGAGGAAGTGGAACGGGAATCCGAAGAGGCCGAGACCGCAATCGAAGTGGGAATCTTGGCCAGAGGGATCATCGATGGATTGCTCGCAGTAGAGCTGTTCGAGAAGGCCGCCACCTCGTCGTCATGTCAGTCGTCTTCGCCATCGATCGTTCCCTCGGGCAAGCCAAGTGCCGCGGTCTCTGGCGATGACGTCACCGGCCAATCGCGCATCCCTAGCAGACATTCCTCCGAGGACAGCTTTGGAGGAGGAGCGACAAACACCGAGCAGTCGACGTCAGTGTCCGCCGGGACCAATTGCAACAATCCGAGACTGTATCTGGGCACAACTCCAGAAGTGTTCGATTGTACCGTTTCGCGATACAGGTTATGGCGCTCTCAATTCACGAACTACGTGCACAGGAGAACTTAAGCAACTGACAGCGACAAATTAGTTGCCATGTGCAAACTTCTCTCCGGTGCACCAAAGAATCTGATCTGTGAACTGCCACTCGTCGACAGCAACTTCGAAGTCGCTCTGCAACTGCTGGGTGACAATTAAAGTGTTCCGGAGCTCAGGCAACAAGAAGTGATCAACGACACTACGAGAGTGCCAATCGTTCGAAATGCCAACGATATGGCGAGACTGCGCGAGCTCTTGAATGACACCCAGCGGACCATTCTCGCCTGGGAAGGTGTGAACGCACCACTACAGAGCATCGCTCTCACGTATGAGCAAACCATTCGCAATGCGCTACCAGTGCAGACTTAGTGCTGAATTTCGAGGATCGTCAGACAATGGCTCTGTTGACCGATGATGTTGCTGATGTAAACCAAGCCGCCGCCGCGGCACGGAGACTAGAAGATCTACTCTCGTTCCTCAGAAGATACACTGACCTCCGAGAGCGAAAGAGTTCGGCCCAGCAGCGGAGTACTTGCGGCGATCAAGCTACACCCTCTTCAGCTGACCCGAAGGTGCCGAGGTATTGCGGTCTGCCCCGAAGGCCACCAGGCCAACCCCCGTTGTCCACCACGGCGGCCACGACAAAAAGCAATCCCAAGAAGGCGTCCAGGACTCGCAGAACACCGTGTCTCTTCTGCAACAGCTTCGAGCACCTCCCGTCATGTTGCACAGCTGATATCCCGATGAAGCGGCGGTTGGAACTCCTTGACTCCTTGCACAGCGCCGACGGTGTGTAAAATGTTTCCAGTACGTACCCCTGCCGCCACGTCAGTGCTCGGGACCCCGAGACTTGTGGCAGCTCAACGCACCGCACGGTCATGCACGGACACTTCAGCGGCCCAGCCGATTCCAGGACTACTGCCAGCGTCTTGCAGATAGGTAGTCGCGGTGGCCACCAGCGACCGTGCTGTCGTCATGACTGCTACCGCTTTCGTCGTTTTCGGAGACACGGAGATTAAAGTGCGCTGCTTCTTCGACAGTGGATCGATGGTTTCCTTCGTCACTCGCCGACTCATACGCCGGCTCCCGAACATTCCCCCGAAGGCCCGCGTCGATCTTGACCTGTAGGCTTTCGGTAGCCAACACGCCGTCACGACGAACCGTTATGATATTCGATTAGTGAGCGCTCATGGCGATTGCGATCCGATTCTCATTCAAGCTCACGAATATGACTTTGGCGTCGACCCTCCGACCAACTGCTCCGAACAAATGCGAAGACTCATTCAACATTTTGGAGCGACGCATCCCCTGGCCGACCCATCTATCGTCAACCAGCTCGACAATATTGCTCCTGACCTCCTCATCGGAGTAGACCAAATGTATAAAAGAACATTTTATACATTTGAACAAAGAAACAGTAATCGCCGGGGATCTCCTCGCCAAATCACCGCGTTTCGGCTGGCTCGTCTCCGGATGCTACGGAGCCAACACAACTCGTGGTGACGTTATTCGAGTTCAGCCAGTGTGCTGTGCCGCCACGGTCTCCAAACCGGCAAAAGATCTCGAGCGACTCTGGAGTTTGGAGGCCATCGGCGCTCCCGAGTCGGCGGAGGACCATCTGAGCCTAGTTGTTTCTTCCGCCGTAATCTCGGCGGAGGCTCGGGACCTTCGGGAGACGGAGTTTCTCCGTCGCTCCGAGGCGGAGACGTCGCCGGTACGGGCGGGGGGAGCGCCTCTTTGTGATGTGCCCATTGCGAGTTGCCCATTAGCGATTCTCCCATTGGGAGGGTAGCCCTCTGTTGGAGTTCCTCTTCGACGACTTCGAGTAAACTCTTTTCCAGATCTCCGATCTGAACCTCCTCGTCGAGTCTCTCCGCCTTATCTCGTGGCGACGGCTGCACGGATGGCCTCCGATCCTCTCTGCCCCGAGAATCCACAATTTTCTGCGGGGCCTTGTTCACCAGCTCGTCCTCCTCTTCGTCGTGCTGATATTCGGCAGCCGTGGGACCCTTTCGATTAGGTTTGCAATGACTTCTTTGCTCAGCTCGCCGATCAAGAACGGACGCAGCAACATCTTATCGGCCATCGGCCTTTTTTCGGGTTCTTCGTCAACGCGAGTTTCACGAAACTGTGGAAGTCGAGAGACCACTTCTCCTTGTTCTTTAGAGTCGGCGCTTTGAAGCTCGACTTCGACATGAGGAACAGTGCGCGCATCGGATGCAATTCCCCTACGAGCGGGCCCTTGTCGCCTTATGAGGCAAGATTATGGGCTCCTCTCGGTATTATTTCAACACTGTGATCCGAGCTCTGATTCCAATTCACTCACATCTATCCAATCATTGAGCGTCTAACCATTCCAACCAGCCGCGGAGAAGCCGCGCATCGGGAGGTGATCCTGCATTCCCGTGAGAATGGCATTCTGGTATCGGCGCCGTCACGAACTTCATTTAGACGAATTTCGATAATCCGAGAAATCCGGGTGAATCCAAGATTGATATTTCGTTTTTCGCGAACAGAGTCACGCAGCGCAGATCTCAAACACAGACTGTATGAAATTCCGATCGATAGAACTGAGAAGGGGCTGAGTGAGAACCTCTTCACCAATTAAGCTGGGGGACGAGATTTCGGGATACGACCCACGAATTCCTGAGAGGTGGCGCCGCTCGAAGTTCCCGCGTCTCGAGAAGACCCATGGGCTTAATTCATCGGAGGGGTGGGAGCGAAAGAATTCTCCTCACCCAAGTTCCGAGGCCGGATTCCGCATTGAAACACTCTCGAGTATCAGTATTTAAGCACAGTCTCGCAAATCCAGACTTCATTCGCTGTCCCGGTGCTCGAGATCTAAGGTCGTTCGCGAAGGATTGGCACCGTCTCTTTCGGTGAGTTGTTTCGTGTTGGATTATTATTCGAAGTACTCTCGTGGAGTCCGAGCCCTGCTTCTCGGAGGATGGAATTTCGCGGAGGTTCTCAGAAAGCGTGAGTATAGCTCGTAGTCGGGAGTTCTGGGAAGGATGGTCGAGTCACCATCAACGAAGCGATCCAAACTTTTCTCATTGAAAACCCTCTCCAGAGGGCCCATCCTCTCGGATTCACCCCAGCTCGGTCTGAGACTTCGTCGATTCCGCATCGTGCTCAGTCTGAGGTCGGAGGGCAAACTCTTCGGAGCCGAGCTCTTTTGAGTTGAGCCGAAGCATGATGGGCCCATCGCAGCGAAGTGGTGCTCCATGCGTCTCCCCCTGAGAGGTAAACTTTAGGAGGACAAGTTCGTTCGATACCCTCTCATTTATGTAGCCTTCGCCTCTTTCACGCCAGAGTCGCGGCTTGATGTTCTGTAAGCTCCTATTCTCGGACTGATTACTCCCATGATATCCCTAGCCCTCTACAATCATCAGATTTTTAGCTACCCTCTCCGGAACAGAGCTCATTCTCAGACTGCAATAAGCCTTTATGGCGCTCGGCAACTCGAAACTCTTCCAACGAAACTAGTTCTCGCCAGGGTCAGTATTCATTCGAAAATTTCCGCGACCCCTTCGAAGTTATCCAACGCGCCCTGCCGTGGAACTCCGTGCTCATACGATGTGTGATTGACAGACATTCTGATCAAGCGAAACTCGACAGTCACGAAGGAACAACAGTTCTGACTTCTATTGCTGTTGTCAGCTTGTGACAAAGAGCGTTTCTGTGGGTAAGTCGCCGCCGATCGAGCGAGACCTTGGTGAGAACCGGATCGGGATGAAGTCTTACTGTTATCCCACAATCCATTGATCCGGCTTGTATCCACCTTGGTGTAAGAACAATTTTATATAGTTACACGTCTTATCATACAACGCGGCTTTGTACGGAGCGAAAGTACTTGACGTACCAAGGGCGTCAAGTACTACTAAGCGTTTCACTATGCTCGCCGTGTCATCAGGTGTCGTGAATAATCGCTGCTCCGTGAAACTCCGGAGCGGGATCGCTCCGCACATAACGGTTTGTGACCACAAGGAGACAAGCGGTTCACGTTCGTAATTCGAAACAAGCCGCTCGCGATCGCTCATGAATGTTGAGCCCTTATGGTTAAGTGAATGTTCGAATTCCTATCGGAGCATAAGAATTACGCTGTCATAATCTCAATCGAATGCCGATTGAGTAGCTGCCGCTTCGCCAGAGATCGAATCGCACAAGTCAGAGCTCGACGTTGTCAGAATCGCAGAAAGAATTTGTCAGAGATCGAAACGCACTTCCATAGTTGCTCCGACCACATGCGGCACGATTTCTAGGTTTTACCCTCATTCAGGATCAGCTTCAGGTCGGAGCGAAGTTCTCTCTTGTTCGAAGGCCTCGCATCGATCAGGCGATTAATTCGACGAGCTCCTAAATTTGGGGAACGCACCCTTTCTCTCGGTGTTCGCATCGCTGACCTACCCCATAGCAACTTAGTCCGATTCCGAGAAGTGGGCCGAGATGATTGGTGAATAGCATAGGAATGAATAAGCGTACAATGCTCGGATTCCTCTTCCAGAGTCGGACTCTGCGGAGCGTTCCCTTACGACAGAGGGCTCTGAGCTGCACGTGGGCTACTAATGTAGATCCGTTCCGTCGGTGGGACATCGCGAGATCATACATGCGATAGGTAGCTTAAGAGAGGAACGTAATTCGGAGACGCTCCCCGATACATTGCCGACGCGGGCAGGCCAGCTAATGGCTCGTCCGGCCCACCTGCAGCTGCGGAATTTAAGTCACTCGAAATTTCACTCACCACATGCTCTGTGCCAGGGTATGCGTTCGCGTGGCACGGATATTTCGACGGTCATTCCCTCAATCCATGTATCACGCCCGGCACATAATCACGAAGCGTCGTGTTGCGCATAGCAGAGCTCAAACGGAACGCCACCGGTGCAGCGGTCTTTCGCGATTTCGCGGATTAAGCAGTCAGCAGAGCGTGTCGGCATTTGGAATTTCATTTTTACCTTTCTCTCGATCCCTCTGACTGAAAGCGCTGGTAAAGCGCTGGACTCTCTGACGAGCAAGCGGTAAAGGGCACTCGAGACGGCGATGTTTGATCTTTAGGGATGCGAGTGTCAATCCGCGCGATACGGCGGAGAGTGCTCCTGGAGAGCTCCTTCAACGCGTTCGGATGTTGTGGGAAATCCGCGCCTTCGAATGCTGTTAGAGGCCCGTTGTCGCCAGCTCCGAGGAAGCTCGAACTTCTAGACACCCGAAATGCCTCGTTACATTGTCAAGGATGGCCGTTTCAATCGAGTCGAAGATCCGATGTCTGCGGACCCATACCATCAGATGTGAGTGTTCTGATCGTCGCAGCCCGCATTGATCACTGTCGGAAGATCGACAGAATTGGCGCACGCGCCGTATTTTTTACGCACGGCGCCACGTCACTCACCGAATGGGTTTCCTGCTGCTGATCGATCAATGGTAGATTATTTCGATTCCAAACCTCACCTTACTGTTCTCGTCGTCGGTTGCGCTCCGTCTGCCGTCCGGCTAGCTTATGCAACGACGATGGAAAAAAATCCGTCAGCTGGTTGGGGGTGTTGATTAAACGGAAAACTGAGTTCGGATATCGGTCAGTTTCGTATTTTGGATAAGGAAAAACTGTGATTTTGAGATCGTCACCACCGGACTGCCGGGGAGATCATAGCAGACTTCCTTCAGACTTCTTTATTCTGGAGGGTTTGACATTCAAGCGCGAAGCGATGGACTGAGCGATGGACTGGAATAGATACATACGACGTTTCTTATGATGCTCGATCTATCACTAGACCAGCTGGACACTCGACAGCTGGTCTTACTCAGAGGCTCCCATTGATCTGACTATCTACTTCCAGCCACGCTTACTTCAGCGAGCACGCGATGGCTGAGGCTGAAACCAGGAAAATCAAGCAATTGCTCGACGAACATGGACAAGAACATCTCCTGCAGTTTTGGGATGAGCTCAACGAAAAACAACGAGGCCAACTTGTCGGTGCGTATTCCGAGATGTCACAAACGAGAAATAATTTCTGGAGAACTGAGTGTCTCATTGGGAGAGGGTTCCGAGTTGAAAAACCCCATCAAATCTCACTCGGTATCAGTTTCGGGAGAGAGCTGAATCTCGCAAGACATCAGCATGATGGGGGCGATGGCGAGAAGCTCGTCGGGGAGATGAGAGCTTCACCTGACATGATTGTTCCCTTTCGACAGCTGACATCCACTACGTGGATATCGCGAGATGCATGGCCGCCTTCTCGAACGTTATGATACCGAATAAAGAGGAGAACCCGGATGAACTTCTAGAACCAGTTCCAGCCGACAATTTCGGCTCAATCGCTCGCGCTTCTAAAAATGAGCTCGCCGCATACCGGGAAGCGGGGCTCGAAGCAATTTCCCGAGGCGAGGTCGCTGCGCTGCTCTTGGCTGGCGGTCAGGGAACACGTCTGGGAGTGCCTTATCCCAAAGGAATGTACGACATTGGTTTACCGTCCGGGAAAACCCTGTACAATTTACAGGCGGAGCGACTCATAAGATTGGAGGAGCTCTCTGAGCGTCAAACCGGAAAACGCGGTAGCATCCCCTGGTACATCATGACCAGCGAGCACACGAAAGAACCGACGATCGAATACTTTGAGAAAAACGGTTTTTTCGGCCTCGAGGGCGACAATCTGGTGGTGTTCGAGCAAAAAATGATGCCCAGCTTCACCTTCGATGGAAAAATCATTTTAAAGGAGAAACACCGCTTGGCTCTCAGCCCGGACGGGAATGGTGGACTGTATAACGTCCTATACAAGCGTGCCATCCTCGAGGACATGAAGAAGAGAGGAATCAAGTTCATACACGTCTATTCCGTCGACAACATACTCGTCAAGATCGCCGATCCCACTTTCATTGGATTCTGCATGAGCAAAGGAGCAGACTGTGCTGCCAAGGTATCGTCGCTCCAGCTTCCGATAGTTGGGCCGAATTCAATCCAAAGCTGTTCGGACGCCTTATTCCTTTCGAGGACAAACATCCCCATCCTGTACTGTCTTGCGAGCAGGAGTTGAATGTTTCATCTACTTTCCAGGTTGTGAAAAAGGCTACTCCTACCGAGGCCGTCGGAGTGGTGTGCCGAGTGAATGGACGCTATCGAGTGGTCGAGTACTCCGAGATCTCCGCCGAAACAGCTCAAAAGAGGAATTCGGACGGCAGTCTGACTTTCAACGCCGGCAACATATGCAACCACTTCTTCACGTTCGATTTTCTGACTCGAGTGTCCGGGTAAGTTTCCTGCATCGCCTCATTAGTTCCCCCGACTGTGATCTTTCGACGCTCGCCCCGCAGCCGCATGTTCTCCCTCACACAACCCCAGCCCCTCTCTCCTAACCGATGCTCCCTCCGTAGACTCGCCGCTTGCTTGTCGGAGCTGGATATCAACGGCAACGAAGATCCGCAAAGGTAACACGATGCCCCGCACTCTGGGTTTTGTGAGTCCTTGTCCCGCAAGGAGTCGGTCCTGGATCCCCTGTGGAACCTTCCCCTCTCGATACCCTGAATTCCCGATTTCCTCCTTATCCTGCACCTACGACCTTTCCTTTCTTGTTCTGTATGCATAGTTCGATCGGTTTCCTCACTTCCGAGGGAATTTCTTCTGCGAGGGGGAGGGACCGTAAATCTTCTCTCGCGGGAGGAGAGAACACGGGGTAAACTCTGAAAAAAATTTATCTACGAGGCTCGAATTTATTGCAGCAAAAAAGCGCTTAAGTACCATGTCGCGAAGAAGAAAATCCCTTACCTGAACAATGAGGGCCAAGTGACGAAGCCCGAGGAACCCAACGGTATCAAACTCGAAATGTTCGTGTTCGACGTCTTCGAATATTCCGAGTGAGTATTCGTGAAGGGTTATATTTGTGGAGCGTGTGGAGTGTCGATCAGTCGATCACCCGCCGAGCCGTGGAGGAAGAGCAGGCGCCGTTTTCATAGGCGAATATTCTCTCGTTTCGACTGCGGATCGCTGTTCGACTCGGATAATATAATATGTTCCGGCACGCTGACGCTTTTCTTTCTTCTTCAGTAACTTCGCTGTTTGGGAAGTTCTTCGAGAAGACGAGTTCTCGCCCCTGAAGAACGCGGACGGTGCCGAGAAGGATACGCCGACGACGTGTCGGCACCACTTGTACGACTTGCATCATAGATACATTGTCAATGCGGGAGGGACTTTCATCGATGAGAATGGAGCTCCAATTGCCTTGCTTCCGTCGTAAGTCCTACATTTAGCGAAAGCTTTGAAACCGAAACCCAGCTCGGTCTTGAAGGGACGTATCCGTAATTATAAGCATGATGCCAAAGCGGAGGCGCATGCATTAGTCCCGATCGATGTTAATTCAGAGCACTCTATCTGTATGGAAATATTGATTGAATGGTCCGATTGAAATTTTTGACTCGATGTTCATTGTGTTACGTTCTGATTTCAGTTCCAATAGAGCTGTTAAGAGGTTTGTAGTTTTCATCTGACTTTCCGTTTACTTTTTATGGCGATCTTGTAATGGTTACTCTGGATAGATGAATGCCTGAATTCCGCGCACGGAAGAACGCGTTGCGGTTGTAAGCAGCTGTTTCGCTTCTATCCCTGGTAGTTGACATTCTGCTTCTTCCCAACAGTGAGAAAGAGGTTCACGAGCCGATAGTGTGTGAGATCTCCCCTTTGAGATCGTATGATGGAGAGGTGAGTCTCATTCTGGATATTATTTCCTTCCGGTGACTTTATACGTACCGTTCCAAGACTGAGAAATGTCTCCAATGCTTTCCAGCTCCTCGAGGACCTCGTGCAAGGGAAACAATTCCGAGCGCCACTACACTTGACCATGGACTCCTGAGGTAGTTCCGGCCTGGAATTTTCCTAGAATTTCTACGATAAATCACACGTTATGACCTGCAGCCAGGTACTTTCACATGCTCACTGGCATCTAGAATCAAATTCTTTCATGAGTATCTCCATCGTATCGCGGGAACGTAGCTCATATTGGCCGATTCAAGAGCTCCCGAAGAATTTGATCGTTCCAGCTGGTATCCGCGGCGATTGACCTGAGGGCTGAGTTCCGACCGAGCCGCATTTTTGAACGAGTCCAAAGAGTCACTTTGCTGAGAGACTCGAGCTGAACCTGGAGCAGAGAGGCTGCGTTTTCTATTTGTCACGCAGTTCTCTGCGGAGGTCACTTAGGCCAAGTAGACCATTTCAGGAATCGTTCCATGAATGCTTAAATTCAATAAAAAATTCAGCACGCCAAATACAATGAGAATCCACTAAAATGCATGATCACCATGAGTAGATTGAGCGAGCTCTCGCAGACTAGGTATGATGCGGCCACTGTCGTCTGAAGAGATGCGGTAAGCATCACACTGACTTCGTGTCGGAGAAAAAAAGATATATCGGGAGGGACCGCTGAGAGGTTTTCCCACTTCCTCGTTTCATGAGCTAATCATTCAGCCGGCCGACCTCGAATCAATCAAAGAGACAGCAGGGGCGCTCGCGCGTCAATGAACACAAAACATCCCGCCTATATGTATAATCCGTTGTGCTTTCGCTCATGAATCCAATCATCTTCATAATCAGCACAGAATAGATCGCCTACGGCTGACTTCATGCAATACACAATCACGTGAGACGTTTTAACACGAACATGCGGCAGTAGCTCGCAACTACCTTCCGGTTTTGACGTGAAACGTCTTTAAAAAGGTTGGCCTAGTCTTTCACCAAAAGTGTGACGAGACTTGTCCATTTTCGACGCCTTGCGGCTCCGTGCTTTCTACGCCGATCGACACCCGGTTGGAGTCTTTAGATAGCAAAACGGCACATCAATTTCATATACTCCCCACGGAATTCCCACACACACAGATCAACTCCTGGTGGCAAGAATGACTTCCTATACGCCCTAGTCTCCCAAGAACATGGCTGCGCTTGGGAGAGGGCGATTTCGAATTTCCAGAGCGCGCGTAACGGCCCAATGGCTAGCAACGCAATTGCGCATTTACCTCTTTCAAAACTCAGAAGAAGATATTTTCCACTCGGAAGAAGATATTTCCCCAACTTCGGTGACGAGTTCGATTTCACCAGTGATAATGAGACCTAAAAGAGCCAGTTCCAGACGTCGGAAGTCTCGTTCACGGACTAAAACTGCGAGTGATTGTAAACGGCCTCGTACAGGCGCTGGAAGGACAGCGCAACGGCGGGCGCGTCGACTGAATACGGTGAGCCAGTCCCACAGCAATGCGAGACCAAATACGAATCAAAGAAATATGGGCATTGATGCGCTAGTCAGTCCGATGAAGGTGACTCCCGATGTCAGCGACATCGGACCTTCCCGAAGCGCGACCTACGCGCAGGCTTGGCAACGAGCCACGACTCGTTTCAAACGATCATTCCTAGACAATAGACAATGGATTCGGACATAGCTCGGGTAGGAGCTGAGTTCAAAGAAATAATAACGATGCTCGAGTCTTACGAATGGCCATTCCGAAGACGTTTCACGTCCTCTACACGGTAGTGGCTCTGCTGCTACCTCTGAATTTTTTTTCATGGTGGGAGGACCCATCACATGAGAACGACGACACTCATATGACCTTCCTGAAGCTCCCGAGAACCCACCCCTGAATCTTTGCGGCGATCGGTTCAGGCTTTTGGGAATTTTGCTAATTTCCGATATTTCAATTATTTTCTGAGTTTCCACGTTTTCGTGGGTGGACCACTCAAATAATTTTTTTAAGGTAGAAGGAATCATCGCATCGGAGAACTGACCCCCCTAATCAGACAAACAGACAAACAGACAAACAGACAAACAGACAAACAGACAAACAGACAAACAGACAAACAGACAAACAGACAAACAGACAAACAGACAAACAGACAAACAGACAAACAGACAAACAGACAAACAGACAAACAGACAAACAGACAAACAGACAAACAGACAAACAGAACAAACAGACAAACAGACAAACAGACAAACAGACAAACAGACAAACAGACAAACAGACAAACAGACAAACAGACAAACAGACAACAGACAACAGACAACAGGTAAAACTCGGTAAATTCCGGATGTAAATCTACGACGCTCACTCTCTCTACCTACTGGATCCTTGACACAAATATCATCCTATATATTCAACGAATAAACGAATAGAGATACTCTCTGCTCTGTGACCACACAGAAGGCATCCTCGTCATTCTGAAGTCTGAATTCTGTCCTCCTCCTGGTATCCCGACTGATCTAGTGAAGTTTTTACGCACGGAAATTCCTATCAATCGTTATCAGCACGAGACTCTACGATACCAAGAAGGATCTTCAATCAACGTGAGTAACGACATACTCCCTCGCGAGACATGGACGTTGCAGCAACAGAAGCATTTCACTCGCGGAAACATCGCAGCCAGATACATTCTTCTAGAATGCACTCGACACCCCTCTCATCGAGGGTCTCCTCAGTGATGATTCAACAACTGTGAGTGGCCCCACAATCTGGAAAAGACTTGAAGATCATTTTCTGCAGAAAGATGCAAGCAGGAAAATTATAGCTGTGAACAACTTCATTGCTTTCCAATACCGCGATGACAAAACCGTGTATGATAACGTAACAGAGTTCAAAAGACTGAAGAAGGCGCTGGACGACGCCTCCGCGAAAATGGACGAGGACATCGTCAGCATTACCCTGATCAACAAGCTGCCTCCTATTTACAGCTGGATAAAACAAAATTTCACGCAGCTAGACGCCTCAGGAAGAAAGCTGGCAGACATCGCAAAACTCATCCTGTCCGACTACGCGCGCAGAGAGTCCGAGAAA
>NW_003803622.1:0-1760 GCF_000255335.2 Galendromus occidentalis
ATAACGGCGCGGCCAAAACGGCGCGGCCCAAAACGGCGCGGAATCCTGGGCACCATCCAGGCTTGCGGAACCTCTGGAAGTGAAGACGATTCCGACTCGAACGAAATCTCGAGTAGTGGATAGGATGCTCGAAGCACTTCAATCAACGACCGATAGAGCTCTCGGTTCGTGATCGAACGTCGCAGACTCTTTCCATGATAGCCATTCTAGAAGAGGCGTCTCAAGATTGCGTTGATGTGGTCCGCGAGTTTGGATTGTGCACGAAATTCGGCGCCGTTCTGGGCCGCGCCGTACGGCGCGGAGTTCTCGGCGCTGAATCAATGGAGGATTTCCCTGAAAGAGGCAACACCACAGTGTGCTGCACAATCAATTCGACGTTTCTCGTAGCAGTTCCACCATATCGAGTCGGTTTAGGTTAGGCGCTGCCTTCCGGGCGTGGTTCGGCTCTAAACCTAAGTTTCGGAGCCATTGGGGCCTGACTTGAGTTAGGCCGCTCCGCAGCCTAACTCAAGTCGTCCCCAACGCCCCCCAAACTAAGGTTTAGGCCACCTCACAATGTCATTGCTTCGAATATGCTCGCTTGCGCTCGCCTATCTTAGCTTTCCGGATGTGCTCGCTTCGCTCGCCCGGGGAACTAACCTAACCCGACTCAATATCGTGATACTGCTTTGATCGACGCCCAACTGGATAGGCGTCGCACTATTGTCGCGCCCCTTCCAGAAAAATCTTCCATAGGCTCGGTGCCCAGAATTCCGCGCCGTTTTGGGCCGCGCCGTTTTGGCCGCGCCGTTTTGGGCTGCGCCGTTTTGGCCGCGCCGTTTTGGTCGCGCCGTTTTGGTCGCGCCGTTTTGGCCGCGCCATTTTGGCCGCGCCGTTTTGGCCGCGCCGTTTTGTCGCACCCCGTTGCTGTCGTAATGATTCGTTAGCCTTTTTGAGTATTTCCAGTGCTTCCACGTTGTGTTGACAGTCCTTCCTAAGGCATGCTTGGGGTTCTATTTGGCCGCGTTGTTGTCGGGCGTTCTCTCTGTATGGCCTTCTTTCCTCTTCGGTCATCTTTCGCCATGGTTCGTCAGTTACAATTTTGAGGGTTCCTATATCGGGTATATTGTGTTTTTCCTGATATTCTAGTGCGAAAATCCAGTATGGCTGGGGTTTACATTTCTTCTTGGGTTTCACTGTTTCTTGGTTCATATCTGGGTTTTGTTATAAGGCACAGCAAGAGAAGAAACGTTCGAATTAGAGATTTTAGCGGGCTGTGGTTTAAATCGAGGGAGGTTTGAGGCCAGGGTTCGATCTGTAATTACTAGGGCTGTGCAAAATATGCACCAAAATCTCGAAAATATGCATGCAGTATGCACGGAAAATGCGGCCAAATATGCATGAAAATATGCACGGATTTTTTTATCAGAGATCCTTGTTACAAGCAAACATAACCGATTTCTTTAGTTTTTCAAAGAGGAATGAGTTCCCGTTGTCTGGCACTATCGCCCTATACTGCGGGAAAGAAAGCTCCTCTTCGCATGGTACCAGAGCCAACTGAGCTCTCTAGAGTGTTCGGCGGCAGTCTACATCTCAAGTCAGAGGTTGCACGGCGTTGACGGTTGCACGCCGCCTACCAACTTCGGCAGTCAGAGCTGAGGCTCCCTGGAATCATCTGAAGGTACTTCATTAGGAGGGTTTTCGACAGATTTTGCTCTGGCTTGTGAGAACCGACGGGTGCTCTAGTGGTTAGCGCGTTTGTCACTTCTGGTGCAAACGTG
>NW_003803623.1:0-6486 GCF_000255335.2 Galendromus occidentalis
GAGAGGGTGAAGACAGCGAGGATTCCACCCGCTGAATCAACGGCGCATGTCTAGGTAACCTTACATCACCACAGAGGCCGGCGGCAGTTTTTTTGAGGGAGAGGGCGGAAACAAAGAGAGGGTTTATCAAAGACCTATAGGTCAGGTATAGAATATATCGTCGACTGCAGATGCCTTCCTCCTCATCTGTATCAACCTGAAAGGCGACCTCGTTCACCCTCTCCGGATCGCATCGATCTATGACTGCGTCTCGGAAAACCCCCTACTGGCCCCTCATTCCGGAATCGATACCTTCGTGTTGTACAGAAAGCATTCTTAATTGGAGTTTTTCATCAGCTTCACACATCATTGCTCAGCAACCGCGCCAAAGCGACCCCAGGCAAGGGGTTATGACCCGACTCCCCGAATCGCATCTCCCCGAATCGCATCCCCAGAATCGCATCTTCCCGAATGAATTCTCCCCCAATTCAGGCGCGCTGCTGACTCATTTCAGGCTGAGCGGAGCTTCTATGATTCTAGAAGAAAACTGTGGTGAAGACTAAACGTAAACTAATATCGATCCGAGTGCTATGAGCGCTGTGAAGCGGATAAGACGAGAGAACCGGGAGCGAATCGGTTTACCTCATTCAAAATGCTGTGAGTTAGAGCAGAGGTTCCCAACCGGGGTTCCACGGAACCCAAGGGTTCCGTGGCGGATTGCGCGGAACCCCAAAGTCTACCTGCGGAACCCCTACGGAACCCCTGCAGGAACCCGTGGAAGAAAAAGGTTGGGAACCACTGAGTTAGAGAACTCCGACTCCATCGAGCAATTCGAGAGTGGAAGTTCCTTCGGTTCTATTCTGTGAGTTCTCGTACGGGTCTTAGCCTCCGGGATCGATATCCATGAATCCGAACAGATTAGGGAAGAGCGTTTGCACCGATGATGATCTCGTAGATGGAACTCGCTGAGAATCCCGAGATATCAACAGCAATCAGAAGGAAGTTCACGTTCTTATCCCGTCATGTCTGGGAAGAACCCGTGAGCAGGCTTGGCTGCTGGTTTGATTTGCTGTGGCTTCGATAATCCGCCGGAAGAATTGAAAACTTGCTTCATGTCGGACATTCTGGACAATCGTAGGAGCTTCGCTGAGTCCTGAATAGGCCAGCAGCGCGCCCGAATCGGGGGAGGATTCATTCGGGGAGATGCGATTCTGGGGGATGCGATTCGGGGAATCGGGAGTGTACCGGCAAGGGTGGATCGAAGAACTACAACAAATTGCATTGAAATATGTTGAGAAGAACTAGATGATATGCCCCCCCCCTCCAACTTATGCATGGCGTCCTGTTCTCTCGAGAAGTCGACCAACTTGGTCCGTGTCATCCCGTAGATGATCCTCCGATCTTCAATGAGGCTGAGGTTTCGTGGCTGGGATCTCAGTCGTCACTACAAATTACCGAATGTTGGAGGAGTTTTCTCTAGATCTTGATTATTGATTGTGATCGCTCACTCTCTTGTAGATCGAATCCTTGTGCCTCCCCACACTTCTGTATAGTACATTATCGCAGTGCTAGATGAGGAATACTCCTAGTTTTGTCCAGCTGCCAGGAGCCGTCATGAAATACTGGTGTAGAAGAGATTTTCGGGAGATGAATGCCAGACTGATTGAGATTATTTTTTTGATCTCTTTAATACCTAGCTCTGCTACCGTATGAGTAATACGCATATGGGTGGAGGGCAATCGAGATAAAATCTACAATCAAGTGAGCGAACATCAACGAGAGACCAGCGAGACACTTCTACCTCTCAGTATGAATACTCACCAATGAGACTACCTAAAACCATTCAACGTTATTGATAACGGGATTCCCGGAATGAGACGGACCAGGTTGGCCGTCTTGGACGGCATCGGCTAGCACCATACGCTTTGCGAACCAGCTGTACAAATCATCCTCGTCGATCGGCTCTTGTTCTTCTTCTTGGAGGGCTTCACCTTCAGATGGGGGATCATCTTGCAGCATGCCTTCGCGGACGTTCCTGACCGATTTGATATAGTCTCCACCGTGTAGCTGAACAGATTCCACGTCATTTGCAAACGGGAATTCCGTATTCGTCATATATAGGCCGCAGAAATCAAAGTTCGGAAATCAATCCAATTCCGATTCCCTCTATTGACTCTTCGATTCAGCGGGTAGAATCCTGGCTGTTTCCGCCCTCTCCCTCGAAAAAACTGCCGCCGGCCTCTGATGTGATGTAAGGTTACCTAAAGATGCGCCGTTGATCCAGCGGGTAGAATCCTCGCTGTCTCCACCCTCTCCCTCAATTAAAATGGCCGCCGGCCTTTGTTGTGATGTAAGATTACCTAGACCCGTTTGGCCTTGGCCCAAACCCACCTTAAATTTTTCTCTCGTTCGACCTAGTGACGAAGGCTCTGCCCATCTCTGAAGCCCCGTCTCGGAGACGCAAGTGGACCATGTACCGTTTCCGCATGCGGGCAACTTTCTCGTACTGCGTCCGGCGCCTCTGCAGGTACTGGGAGGCGACATAACTGGTTTCCGGTGCGCCGCCTCTCGATGACATCTCAGCATTTCGGATGTCTTCGCTCGTGACCTCGATGCAGTCCCTATAGAAAATTGAAATAAGTTTCCATTGTCAATGCCCCACTGTTCTAACCTTTGAGAAGTTTGGTCTGATGGTCGACCTGAATGAATAACGAGGAAATAGATACTCACAGGAGTCCATCGAGGATGGCTTCAGAAAGCTCTGTGGTTCGTTCCGGGTGAGGAATGAGTTTGTTGTGAGAGATTTTCCGATCGTTCCGCTACCTGAAAAACACGGGCAAAATTGTTTCCTGTAGTCAAGCTTCGAAGCGAGAGGGAAGAGAGACTTTCTTTTTTTCTGGGAATCCACTCCGCTTCGTGACTCTCCTGCCCGGTAGCGTAGTAAGGCGGGGGCGGACCGCTCCGGGCGGCACTTCCTACGGAGCTTTTAGGGGCGGCATTTCGAGGTTTCGCATCCAGAGAAACGGAGTGTTTTCGAGGAAAAATATCTGGCGGGGGGCGGCATTTTCGTCGAGCACGGTGAAAAAACGGAAAATTTCGAATCACCGCCCAGGGCGGCACTCCGGCTCGCTACGCCACTTCTCCTGCCGTGACCGAGTGTTTCTCCGTTGAAACCTCCGCTGCACGACTTCTATACCGAAAACTAAGCAACGAGCTGATATCTGGAAGCTTTCGGAAGCCGATCACTCTCAGGTTGAAGCAAAGCGCCGGATTACTCGTTCCAGAATAGTCTCTCTTTATTCCTCACAACAACGCTCGTCATGGTAGATCTTCTAGAAAAATTCAAACTTGTAGCTTATCACCGGTGTGGGATTGACATGAAAGACGCGACTAATCGGCTACGCGGCCGCTTTCAGCATTTTCGCCATAGACGAAATGAGGAAGTCTCAGGTCACAGGGGTTATTGTTGCGCACATTCCGGAGGCATCGCATCTGTTCCGTCTCCGAACCCGGGAATTTCCATCCCCGGCTGTTTACATAGTAGTTCCGCCGGAAGATCTCCGAGTGCTTGCATCTTACTGAGCAACTCGAGGATGCGGCGTTGTCTGTCTGCCTTCACTTCTTTCGAGTCGTCGTCCTTCTCGCTGTCATACTCCTCGATGATTTGCTTCACCAGGGCGTTCTGCGATCCGACTTTCGTCAGTTCATCTTCGGAGAGTTTCTCGCGATTCTCGTCGATCCACTTCGGTAAACTATCGTGGATGTCCTTCAGACCTGGATACAGAAGGCTCTTGGTCAGCACCTCATCGAGTCCATGGGATAACATGTCTCCGAGCGGCTCTGCTCCATCGACGTTCATGTTCTTGAAGACGTCACGTGAGGAATCCTCGGGGTTGAATTCACCGCCTTGCTCTTGGAATCGGTCGAGTGACTTCGTGAAGAGCCCCAGCGTTTCCTGCATGGCTTTGGCCAACCCGGAATCTTCGCCGGCATTCTCGGCGTTCAGCATCGGATTCCCCTTCATGAACGTACTGAGAGATTCCCGCATCTGATCGATGTTCAGTCCGAACGCGGCCGGGTCGTCGGTGAGATCAGCTGCTGATGCTGCCGCCTCGGACGACTCCGCTGCACTCGCATGCGCGACCTTCTGCGATTCACTTTCTTTCTGAGCGTCGAATTCGTTGAGGGCTGAATCCAGCAGGTTATCCAATTCGGAGTCGACTTCTGGTTTGCTCTCAGCCATGGTGATTGACCGGTGCGACCAAGGATTTGGCCGGAATTCGGAGACTCGAATGTTTCGACACGATCACCGAAGGCTTGCACAGTGCTCCGATTTCACACTTGAGAAGATGGACGGGGTTCCGTACGTCAAACAATTCGCGAAAAAGTGAGTTTCCTCCTTTCGAACTGCAGAGGCAGACTGTCTTCGGCTCGGTGCTCGACGACGATGGAGGAAATCTGCTGCTATGATTGTGGTGACCGAGGAGGGCGCCGCTAACGCTCTTCGGTGGATGAATGCGTTGCAGATTGGTGTCGGCGGTTAAGAATTGCCACCGACTTCGGTACAGGTATAATCTGGACGGAATCGACCTGAATATCGCTTCTCCGAGCTCCTACGACTGACGGCAATGATTCCAAATCTTGGGAACGTTATTTCTCACGTTCGGAGTGCACAAACAATGGGCTCTAGCCCACAATTGTCACTATTCTGCCCCAGAAGATCAACTGCACGGGAACGTGGATAGCATTTGAGATGATTTCCCGAACCGCCTTAAGAGTACTTCGGCTCGAGCTTCGAAGTCGCCACCTGTCTCTCTCTTGGGGGAGGGATTTTCGGAGAGGGCAGATTTAAAGGCTAGCAGGTGATCTTTTCTGTTGAGCGAGTCAGCCGGGGTAGGAATTCCGAGCTCTCACAGACTCCTCGGGCTTAAGACATGATTTCGCAGGGGGGATCGAAACGACGGACTCCAAGGCAGCTTGGACCTGCGGTGTGATCTTTTTCAACATTCCGCGATAACTTTCTTCTCCTCTGAAGTGGTACATCCCTGATGTGATTCAATAGCTCGACGCAGTCAGAGTTCTCATGTATCTAAGCTTCACGAGGGACAGATCAGGAATGATCGCTGGATGCGAGAAGACGATCATGGCGCAGTATCCGAGGTGAGGGGGAGAAAAGTCTCGTGGCTCCCACAGCACCGCGCGAGTTATTTATTGTAGGGTGCATCGACGTCATCCAGTCTTGCGCTAGCGAATTCGAAACGGGGAAAACTTCGATCAGCAAAACGGTCCTGAACTTCAGTCCGAACGCGGCCGGGTCGTCGGTGAGATCAGCTGCTGATGCTGCCGCCTCGGACGACTCCGCTGCACTCGCTTGCGCGACCTTCTGCGATTAACTTTCTTTCTGAGCGTCGAATTCGTTGAGGGCTGAATCCAGCAGGTTATCCAATTCGGAGTCGACTTCTGGTTTGCTCTCAGCCATGGTGGTTCACCGGTGCGACCAAGGATTTGGCCGGAATTCGGAAACTTGAATGTCTCGCCACGATCACCGAAGGCTCGCACACTGCTCCGATTTCACACTTGAGAAGATGGACGGGGTTTCGTGCGTCAAACAGACACAGATCGCTCTTCTCCACCGACCCAGAAACGACATGCATAAATGCGGCGTGTATCCGAAAACAACTCGAGCACGTAATCTTCAATTGCAACGAATGTTACTTCACGACAGACGAACTCGCAATCAAACTGGGTTTGACCACAGAGCTTAATCGTCATGCCGTGGAGTCAACGAAGCGCCTCCTCGAAAAATGGGAGCGTGAAACCTCGGGATCCGCCGAGCCAACTCGCGCCTGAATCGAAAGGTTGATGTGTACATACTATGGTACCATCTGATCCAAATAAACTATTAAACCATTAAACAATTCGCGGAAAAGTGAGTTTCCTCCTTTCGAGCTGCAGAGGCCGACTGCCTTCGGCTCGGTGCCCGACGACGATGGAGCTGCTATGATTAAGGTGACCGAGGAGGGCGCCACTAACGCTCTTCGGTGGATGAATGCGTTGCAGATCGATGTGGACGGTCGAGAATCGCCACCGACTCCGGTACAGGTATAATCTAACAACAAGGTCTTCCAGCAAACATCTGACTTTATTGAGCTAGGTCCCATGCATGGCTCCCGGAACAGAATTACAAGCCTTCCCGCGTCGGGAACACTCGTCGACATATCGAAACAACATATCCAACTCGTTTCACCGAGTCACAGGCTCTCTCTTTATCTGGTGAATAGGATCTGGGAAATCCCCTACATCTTCGACCCCCTCGCTTTGAAGAAGTTTGCCACCGCTCGCATAGCTTCGTCGGATGTGAATCTCTCTTCGAGTCTCTTGCATTCCTCCTCGTTTGCTTTGAGCAACGCTGCCTGATGGGGGGCTCGCATCAAAGCCTTGGAGTGCATCAACGATTTGGGCGGTTGCTTGCTAATATAGTCCACTTTCTTCTTACATTCGGCATCG
>NW_003803624.1:0-1063 GCF_000255335.2 Galendromus occidentalis
GCTTTAGTTGGACGCGAATTTCGCGAAAACCGTCTCGTTGTCTGGATTCAATTCGTTCACAAATGGATCTTCCCTTAGAGTATTAGTGGGCAACCTGTCGCTATTCGGTACTCCTGCGAATCCGGTGCCTACTCCAGGAGTGCGGTATTCCTGATAACTCTTCGAGGAACATGGGGAATGCGAACGATGGGGAATGGAGAGCTCCCATCACTCGGGAAGCATTAAGAAAAGGAATAGGATCATTGATCGTCGCATCCGCCCTCGGAGATTCACATGGACGGCGAGCTGACTGAAACTCCGTGGAATATCTAGGTAACATTCATATGATATTTCTCGCGGAAAAGACGCTGGAGCGGATCATTCGCGACGACGGCTTGAAACCGCAGAAAGCGCGAAACCCGGTCGGGGTTCTCGGAAATCGTCGTATTTCATCGAAATCCGCGGGAAACAGGTCTGCCTCCCAGGAGTCTCGAGTCTTCATTTTCAAAGTACGTGCCAGTAAGGTCTCGGAGAATTGAGAATCAGAGCTTCTACGACTTCGGCGGCGTCCCTGGAGTCGATAGCGAGGCCGGGGTGTTGTCTCATCTGTCTATCCTCGAGGAAACTCAGTCAATGAATGATTATATCCGTGTGTTGGGAAGCTACTGAATTCACGGAGATCGCCAGGAAGTGAAGGAAATCGCGGTTTCCGGTAATTCCGCGAAATATACCCAGCCCTAATCATGATTTATGACCGCTCTCAAATAATTATCCGCTTAAATCGTTGAAGAGCAGCTCTATGGTATGTCTGGCGAGAATGCGACACACGCGTTGCCTCTGAATAAAACATCGCTGCTCTATGAGAGAAGATCCATCGGTTTCGATCGTTTCCCCGGTTGAATCCATCATCTCACAGGTGTAGGTCTGACGCGTGTCACCCACTTAAGGAAGCTTTGAATGAGGGTGTCACCGCATCTTCGGAACCGGAATAATTTCTCGAGGAGAGTGTAGCGGCTGCATTCGAAACCCATTTCCAATCTTACGAATCGTAACGAGTGATGAAGTGATCTAGAGCTGCGAAGTT
>NW_003803625.1:0-2974 GCF_000255335.2 Galendromus occidentalis
TTCTCCCCCATTGGCCGTGTAGCCTTTCGCAGGGGTTCGCTCTGACTTCATTCTCTTTTGGAATAAATCGCTGTTTCGCATGCGATGAGAATTTCGAGTTATTTCCGACGAGTCAGCCAGACTCGAGTCAGAGACTCGTAGATTCGACAGATTTGTCGAGCGCTTGAGATAAGGGACATTTGAGGCACAGTAGAGACGCTCTGATTGCTACTATTTCCTGATATCTGGAGACGATTTGCACCTCGATGTCACTTGCTCAGAATCTGAGCTTACCATATTTTTGTCAAGATTGTCATGAGATATGTCAGTCGTTCGGCAACGACTTCGAGATCGAAAATTCGCGATAATTTCTGTCGCTTCTTACTCTCTAATTTGCCCTCTCGGGGCTCGGCTATTTAAAGAGGGGGTTCTCGACCAGAGTTGATCTCAGTCTCTGCTGTTTCGAGAAAGTTTGTCAGACAATGGCGAAATCTACTCAGTCGACTCCGGTGAAACATCAGCTAGTCACCACGATGACTTCGGAAGTCCCCTCGGCTCCAAATCTAGCTCCGAGCGAGTCGGACACGAGTTCCAAGGATTCAAGCTCAGAAGGATCGAGCCTGCTGTCTCGGTTGGTTGAGCACGCGTTCGGCCCCCTAGTGTGGGCGGCCGTGAAGTACGTTGTGCTGCTGTTGCTAGCACTCGCTCTGCTTGCGAGCATTTTGAGAGGTATTTCTTAAGTTCCCAACTATCTTAATATCTTGCCGCTTGTCATACTTCAAACTCGTCGAGAGAGAATATGGTCTAATTCGGGAATGTCTCTTCGGTATTTAGGGACTGGATCGTATGACGGTCGTCCGTTCTCACTCATGAGGCACGGCGAGATCATACTGGATATGAACTCGTATTCGTGTGTACGCGGCGATGGCATTTGGATCTGCCAATCGAGGACGGAGTCGAGGTGTGCGCTGCTGCGCTCGGACGCTGCGGTGCCCCGGGAGGCCGTATGTACACCGCAGGATCATCGGTTGGGCAGGATCTTGGGATCCTGCTCAGAACATGAAGTGTTTACGTGTTTCGCGCAGTAAATACACAAACAAAAAAACTGTAAATTGACTCTTTCAATGCTCGAAGCTTTAGGTGCTCCCAGGCCATGGCTATGACCAGTCGTTGATCTGCGGTTTCCTAGCAATCGCCTAATGTTATTGATACTCTTGTCGGCTCTTTAGAGTCTTCGAGAAGAGTTCTCGAGGGTCAACACAAACAGCTCATGTTCATGAGAGCGTGGTCGCGGCGGCGCCTATTCCGCGCGAGTAGATCGATTTAGTTTCAGTCAGTACACATTCAAATCTCGACCGACAATGGTGTTCCCAGTGAAGCGCTGTTCTAGCTCGTCCAACACGGTTGGATTTCTGGTGCTAGCTATGTTCTTTCTAGGAGTTCTGATGAGTAAGTTATTTTCTGGGATTCACGAAAAGTTACTGAGCATCAGTGTGGCTTGCAGATAGGGCTACAGAAAATTTTCCATTCTTTCTCAGCTATTCACTTTGGCAGTTCCAAGCCGGGTGAACTTCACAGAGCGAGCCTAGCAAAGCGTTCACATTCAGAAGCAAATTCAGGACTCATTCAGCTTCCAAGTTCGACAGTTGCGAACCGTGTGGTGGAGTCCTCTGAGGTTCCAATAGTTCAGTCCACCACTCCAAACAGCTTCGTTGTTCCATTGACTCATGCGCCTGTCTCAACTTCGACGACATCCACTACTACGACATCCAAGCCGGTGTTTCGATCTTCCGGACTGACGGCTTCTCCTTTCTACAAACGTCATCCGTATCAGCCAAGTTCAGCTGAGTCTGGATATCCACCTCGACGTGTGGTGGTACAGGAGTACCGAAGATCTACCACGACGTCTCCCCCGAGGATGGATTTCAGCTATCGACGAGAGTGGCAGCGCATCGTTCCCACTATATATGAATTCCACACTCACGGCACCACGATCCGTGCTTACGGCACCATGGACTACGGGCCGTGGTTTTTTTGTACGGCTCGTGTAACCCGTGGAGTTTATGAGTTATAATTCCGGTGATACTGTCGGTGAGCATGATTATGTACTCGTTGACAACCATACTCAACCTACAATGATTTTACCAAAAAAGAAAACGATTCACGGAAAAAACGTATACACCTAAACGGTTCAGGCTTCTCGAACAATACTGAGAGGGCGAGAGGGTTTGAGGTCGGAGAGAGGGACCCGTAATGGACGATTCCGTCTGCACCGATTGGGACACGCTACCATTTCACGCTCTCTCCCCTCCCATCACGAAACTCTTCCGAAAAGAACTGCGCCCTTCAAAAATGTTGAGATTGTTTATTTCTGGAGGAAAGCATGGAATTTCGCTCGCTTGGAGAGACAAATCCGAGGGACCTGTGACACAAACTCAATGATCTTTCTCCGATATCCATGGCTTATTCTTAGCGAAAATCTCTCGGAGGAACATTAGACCGCTGAAATTGGCATCACCCAAACGTTCGCGGGAATACTTTTTTGTGTGCCTCCCAACACTGAAGAGCCTTTCGGAAGAAACACTGGTGGGAACGATACTTTTCAAAGTCTTGACCAATTTTGTTGGGAATGACTCCACCGTTCCTCGGTCGCTGTGTTCTTCATGGAGCTCCATTAGGGTACGGCAATGTGTTTCAGCCCGCCGACCTTTTGCCGAATCTCTTTCCTCTGGCGCAATATTCAGCCAGAAGAAACAATGCTTGATCAACTCGGCCTCGACTGTACTGCCATACGGAACGAGATTCGTTTTCGGCTGTGCTTTTTCTTCCTCGAAACCTCGATCGACTCTTCTGTCAAGACGTTTCTCCACATCCTCGCAACCTTCGGCGGGAAATAGATATCGCAGGCACTTGGAAGCAACTCCTCGACGTTGGATCATGCGGCGAGTGACGTTGTATTTCAGAAGGGAAGCGAATTCTGAGGTCGAGCCGTCAA
>NW_003803626.1:0-3859 GCF_000255335.2 Galendromus occidentalis
ATGCTCGTCATCGATAAAGAGCAGATGAAGTCCTACGACGTCTTCGTCTTCACAGAGACGTGGGAGCTGAGAGACGACCTGAAGTTCCCCTTCTTTCATATCGCTCAATGCCCGGCCAGGAAAAGTGATGGCCCTGGTCGCCCCAGTGGTGGCGTCGCGGTAATCTACAACAGTAAGCTCAAGGATGCCAGATGCAAACTAGCCGAAGACGACACCGTTATCATCGAGGCACATAACGTAGTAATAATAGCTTTATGTACATAAATCCAGCGGAGTCACCTGAGAGCTTTGATCTCTAGCTGGCGAACGCATCAATGAACATAAGATCAGATATCCCTACGGTCCTATCTGGCGATCTGAACGCCCCTATCGACAAACAGAACTCTGAGCGCACAAAAACTCTCACGGATGCCATACATAGTTGGGGATTATGGATAATTTCGGACGAGTCTCTACCTACATTCATCTCTCACCAGGGACGTTCAACCATAGATATCTTCGCGAGTAACGCGGCGGCCAACTATCTCGGACACCAGGATCATTTGACTGTATACGGATCAACATCCCACCTACCTACTGGGATGCGCCTGAGGGTGGGCCCCTCTTATGCCAGGCCAAGAAGGAAAAAGGCATGCCCAAGGATTGATCAGAAGACAGTGTTAGAGGGGTCACACCTGATGAAACCTCAGGATATCAGCTCAACGAGAGATGTCGAAGCCGCAAACGAAACCATCGTCCGGACCATCGAAATGAGCATTCCGAAGACGAGAGATAAAATATCTAAGCCATGGTTTGACAAAGCCTGCTACCAAATGCAGAAATTACTCCGCGGCGCGACTCTCGAAGCCGCCACACGCTCGAATCCCATGGACAGAGTCCACCAGCTCCGTGCTGCCTACAGATCACTGTTGAGACGTAAGAAGAGGGATTACGAATACGACTCCGAAAATCGATTACTGGCGGAAGCACTGAGCCACCCGTACCGATGGCTGGGTGGCTCTCTTCCAGCTATCCGTGCTGGAAGCGATGCCTTCGGTAAAATTTTCTGGCTGCCATAGCTTTGGCCGTTTTCGTCTCGATGTGGTTGGAGAAGCTTAGTTTCGGTGATAGCGTCATTCCTAAGCTGGTGAAGCTGCTGACCAGCTCCACTAAATGTTCTTCTCGCGCACATGCTCCCCCGTCGCTGAAACGCATGATTTTAGTTTTGAGGACATAAATATGGATGTTGTACTCCTCGCACCATTGACTTGTTCTTCTCAAATAGCTCCCGAGTCTAGCCTGATCTTTCGCAAGGATGACGAGGTCATCCGCGAAAGAAGAGAAGGTAGCTCCGGCTGTTCGTAAATCGTCTGCGGCTTATACTACATAGAGGAAAGAGTTGGCCGTATCGCCCTGAGCGAGACCCGTATCTTGTTGTATTCGCTGATCGATCGGGCGGTCCCCGTTTTTAATTCGTGTGAAGTTGAGCTTCGTCCGACAGAAGGTTGAAGGGGTCCCTCAAGGTCGTATCTCTGATTCGGATCCTCCACTTGGGACTGCGTGGAAGCATTTGCGAAATTCGACGGAGGGCTGCGTAGGTAATTTTGGGCTTCCGTGCGTCGATAGAGTTGGGGACAACTTCGAGCGCATCGGCCGTAGTCCTGCCCAGAAGGAAGCCAAGCTGCTCTTGAGGAAGCTCTTCGGCTAGGCGTTCATAGAGTCGGGATTCGATTCCGAGGATGAGTCCCTGAATGGGAAGTCTGGGCATTAACAGGAGTTCTACCCGCTTGAACAAAGAGGGATTCGATTCCGAGGTTCTTCGGGTTGCATGTGATAGTGATGAATAAATCCGGACGGCCGTAGGCCCGAACATACGTCATCGCATCTTGAGCATACTCATGCATATGGCGTGGGTTTCCAGTGAAAGTTGCCGGCAGATCCCCACATGATTGGGATTCACATTCCCGTCTGTGGCTATCGCATCTCGTAAATGAATGTATTCTTCGAATCGTAATTTACTTTGATTCAGTCGATCCTCGCGCTGCCGAAGAACATGGGCGTCGCCGAGCTGTACGTCTGAGCTACCATTCGATGAATCGACGGCGCGAGCTCATGAGTCCGTTTCAGCATGGTATCGCGCCGATGGCTGTTGGAGGCGTTTTTGGAGTCCACCTTGAGAAGGACGCTTTTCTCGGTGGAATGCGAGAAAGTGCGTACGCTGTGAATGGCGATCTCGGTGCCACCACGGGTAGCAAGCCCCAGCTGACGCGGGCTCAGGACCGCTGAAAGCGGGTCCTTGACGCGTGCGAGGAGAATTTTGGCCGCGAGTCTCCGCAGAGTGTTCCCGACGGCGATCAGTCTCAGCCCGCCGGACGGCGGCGATCAGCCACGATCCGAACACGATGTCGCGTGTCTCCGCCGGGATTTGGCCGCGAGCGAGGATATCACGGACCCTGGCAAGATTGAGCAGCAGCAATCGTCGCAGTTCGCCGCCGACCGAATAGAATGAATGAATGACTTTCCATTTGTTTAAGAGAAAAGTTGAGAAGTCCAGTGTAACGCATAAAGGTACAAAACGAAGCTCCGGTTAGGCTGAATCCGTCGGAAGGTCCGCTCGAACCATCCTGGCGTCTCCGCGTTTAATGGATGAATGAATGAATTAACTTTCGATTTATTCAAAGGAAATTGAATCAAATGAGATTAAGAGTTACGAAGAAATCAGCCACCTAGGAAACTGGGTTCCTCGAGGCCCCACACTGGAAGACTCTTCCCGCGATCATTCTCGAATTCTCCCTTCGTACCTCGACCGCGATACGCTGCCGAATGAAAGCAATGACCCTTGAGTTTCCCTCCACTCTCGATGAATGAATGAATCGGTTTGGTCAGAAGATCTTCGAATTAGACTCCGTAGTGTCATAGCTGAGCTCCAACAGTCTGTGATGGGACAGTCCCATGGAGTCCACTCCCAGCATCAGACCATCAATGAGTGAGCTAGATGCGTCGGCTCTCTTGGAGACTCTTCTCGGCATGGAAACCCCTGACGGTACTCGCTCGACAGCTCCCCATTGTTTCTCCTTGCTCGCGCCGAAATTCAAATCAGGGTGACGCGGCAGACGCTGACAGTGCTGGCAAGCTTCATGGAAAGAGATGCTTATACACGCGGTACGCGACGGAAGAAGTCGGTAATTCGCACTGGGGAACATCGTCGTAACCAAGAATTACACCTGTCCAAGATGCTCCTCTCACAGTTCTATTCTTTATCCAAGCCATTTTCTCACATTCGAGCGGATTACCTGGAAGATCGAGTATTTAGACGGGAGTCCCCAGGCAATCTGGATTCGTTTCGTAATAGCCTCTGTTTCTATCGTTAAACTCCCAGAACTCTCGACCTCACCTTCGAGCCTTAAGGCTGGTCGAAAATGCGTCTGTGTGAGATCTTCTGGTATGCTCTTGATCTCATTATAGTGAAGCACCAAGCGTTGTAAGCGCGGTAACCCACTCCAGATGTGAGAATTGACGGTCGTGATATTACAATTCCTGCTCGTCCGGGAAGACAGAAACCTTAGGCTCGATTGTCTTCATCTCTTTGGAAGTGAATCTAACCGAGGGTGAGCCCCGGTGTGCTCCGATGGAGGACTACAGAGCTTCCTTACCCGATCACGAGCGAGCGGAGAGATTCACTCGAGATATTGAGTTCTCTGGTCCTCAAATCGCTCCCATGGACAAGTAGGGCCGACAACTTCTTCAGTTCTTGGATTTTCGGTTCCGCTGTAATGAAGCTGGACTGATTCCATCTGGTTGCGCGGGACCGATGCACTTCAATATTTTTGGCTAGAAGTTGGACTACAAGACATTAGGCGGTTTCTGAAGAGAGAGTTGT
>NW_003803627.1:0-5843 GCF_000255335.2 Galendromus occidentalis
CATGATGCGGAAAACTTCAGGTTCCGGTCTCACATCACGCCAACATTCTGGATAAGATCTTCGAAACTTCATTCGCCAATAAGTCCACGTTCGCCACCCCCGCTCTTTCTCCGGGAGCTTCTGCGTAAACACGTACAATGTCCTCGGTTCCGGACGGTCTCACGAAACACCGAGCTTGCGGGAATCGCGAAACTATATCGTCGATTGCCTCTTGTAGCCCTGTCGGTGCTACGCAAGTTCTCTCTGCGTTCGCGGTCTTGATCACAGTTCGATCCTTCACGACGACCTTCAGTTGTCGACACGGCAGATCCTCGTATTCACGGAGCCAGTCGCTGACGTCAGTGTCCGAAGTTCTCAGAACATATTCGACGAGAAGCATATCTGAGAGAGCGTCACCCACTGCCTCGTTGGTGAGGTCTATGAAGTCTCTTATAGTAGCCGCCTCTTCAGAGCTCAAAGCAGACACACGATTTTTGATCGTGTCGCTGAAGCAGATCGTTCCGTGCCCGTTTGCCTCGAAGTATATACCGACGTCGGCTTTCTGAGCTTCATGGTGGAGGTGCTTCACGCCCGTTGGAACGCACAATGCATCTATTCCGAGTTTCTCCGAGATGTACTTGGTAGAGCTCCCATTGGCGTAAGCAGTCTGCACTAAAGCTATTCCGACATCGCTCAGTCCCGCCTCCCCGAAGAGTTTCTTGATGTAGGCTCCTAGGAGGGTGGCGATTCGATCACCGTCCAGAAGCCTGAACTTGCCGTCCGCATCTTGGAAGAAATACACTATACGATCCGCATCACCGTCCAGAGACGCATATCGGGCGAAAGTTTTCAATGAGAGCCCGACCGGAGCCCCTTGCGAGATCTTGACATAGTCAGCGCCACATTGATCATTCAGCGGACCATTTCCGTCGTTCACAACGGTGATCTACTAAGATATTCTTCAGTTGTTCACTCATCAGGTGGACCGCTCGAGCTCCAACCCCGTTAGCCGCATCAATTGTCAGAGCAGGAGTGTAACGCAAGGGTTGTTTGGTTTTCGAAGCGAGTCGGATGAAGGCCGAGGTCAGTTTATCGTAGTACCCGTGCACGGATGGCTCACCGTATTTTGGATCATTCGTGCACCTCACAACGAAATGCAATTGCGGTGTTGTCACGAGCCCGAGATCTTTGACCGCACAACCCAGACTCGATGCTCCTTCGAACGCCGCGTCGTGCAGGGACACCGAGCTGGCTCGCGTGTCGTATCCAATTATCAAGTTACTCAGCGCATCGGTCGGAATCGAGAAGTCCGAAACGATCTTGGTCAACTGGCCCTCCAGTTGATCATCGTCTGCATTCAACACCGCGGTGACGCAGCGTTCCCAGCTCAGTTCCATCATTTCACCATGAGGATCCACGAGCTTGGCCCCGTTGTCGCACTCCGGGTTGTGCGAGGCCGTTACCATAATCCCGACTGTAGCTCCGCGCAATGCACGGGATCTCAAAGCGGCGACAACTCCTAAACGGAACATAGCAGTCTTCAGGACGTCAGACCTGGTCCGGACCCCGGAGGTTCCGTAGGAGAAAACAACCCCATCCAATCGCGGATAGAGCGTCGCGCTCAAATCGAGAACTTTTCGGAACATGGCTCAAGACGTCAAAACTCTAGTAGTTTAAAACTCCTGCCGCAGAAAACCTTCGCGCCGAGCTCACAACAACTCTGCCACGGACAGACTGACTGTCATCATCCAACTTTTCTGGCTTTTTAAATGATCTTTTACACATATTGGGAGAGTGCGAGGGTTAGACTCAGTGCGACCTTACTAATCATTCTCGGGCGCCCCGTCAATCGCTGGGATGATTCAAATTCTCTGGGGTTGGGGCTCTTCTTCGCTTTTAATGCGGGGTCGACCGCACTCGGCCGAATGGCATGGGAGAGGGGGCTGATAGCTTCTAGGAACCCGGATTATGACGGACCATCGGATGACTAACGAATTTCGAAAAGGTGATCCGGCCTCGTACTCCTACATGCGAGGGGTGTTTCTTCGTCGATGCTTGTTGGACCTCTGCGGGGAATTCCGCCTGCTTCGGGTGTTGTTCCGAGGGACCTTTCCACGGACTGGAATCACGAAAGTCGCGGTGGCTTTCTTTTCGTCTGATTCGATCCGATTCTGAATTCCTCGAATCTTTTCCTCCCCTAATCACTTCCGCGCGCTAGCTGATACTGGTGTTTACTATCACGCGCTATAATCCGAGTCTTCGCTTCCACTTTGTGCTCTGCATCTTATCAGATATCGGATCGAGTTCTCAGAGATCAAATTTTCGAACAGGCATACACCGATCGGTAACGATGGTCAAAGTTCACGCGTTTCTGGATTCCGAATGCCGAGTACGGCACCCACAACCGAATTCGAGCTCATTCAGGAGAGCTTTATAACTTTTCCACGACTTGTAACCATGATCGGTACCGACTGCTCCGTGGAAGGTGAGGTGAACGTCGTAGGATATTCGTTGAGATACCGTGAGTACGATTCTATTAGTCGATTTCGGGGCCTCTGTGTACACAACGAAAATGGCATCGAACTCAAATGGGCGGGTCTATTGCGGTTCAAGTTTCCTAGGCAGGTCCTTGAGAAAAATCAATGGATATAGGCTATTTTTAAAGAGGAAACCCAAAATAAAGGTGGCCGTATTACTCGGTCGAAAGGGCCCACCTGCCGCAAGGACACATGACGTTTTTCTAGACACGAGTCGACCTGAAAATTCCGCACTATCTCGTCGAAATCGCGAGGGGCGGTTCTGGTACTCCCCTTCTTAGTTAAATCTGACTCGCGTTCTGGAGGAGATGAGCGAAAACGCCGGGTTCCACGACGTAACAAATGAGCGATCCTTGATAACTCCTGACAAGGGTGTGAAAGGAATCTCGTCCGTGAAATATGATTGCCAATCGTTTGTCAAGTTTTTCGCAGTTTCGTCAAGAACTTTCCGAGATGAGCATGCAGTTCAATACCTTCAGGGTGAACGCTTCCAGAGCGCCAGATTTTTCCTTCGGTCGATAATCCCCCGGGTCGATCCACGTGCAGGTCGGTTTGGTCCTCGTGATTGATATTGGACCTAAGTTGGTGTGGCGGGCTTGAATCTGTATCCGACTCGAGTTGATCGAGGATAGAGTTTATTTGGCTCCGATATTTTTCCGCCCCTTGATTTTTTTCAATTCTGAATAGGGGTCATGGTCAGCGACAACCCCTGAGTGAGGCGGAGAAAGAAGTCATCCGAAAGATGAGGTCGCGTGGGACTCGTCCATCAACCCTCTCGGATGTCGCCTTGGATGACACCGATCGAATGAGCGATGCTCCGCTCATCGACGTGTCTGAGTTCATGCGCACCGGCGATCATACCGCGAGATCCTGTCTCATCTTCCGTGGGACGTTTGGCCGAAACACAGCCTCGTCTAATTCCGCGTAAAGAGTGCTCAGGGTCCGATCCAGTCGGAGGGTCAGTACTTTTAGAGTCCGGGTGCTGCCCCCTTTGCTGCTCACATACCACCGGAAGTCCAGCTTTGGATGCACTCCATACTGAGGTTGTTGGATGCTGCTCGGGCTTTGAGATGTTATACCTGTTGGGTGATAGTCGCGTTCTGGGTCATGGTGGTCCTTAGTTTACTTAGTGTCTTGATCTTCGCAGGAGTTCACTACCGTCTGACGGATCCCGTAGTGGAACCGAGCAGTTTATCCACCGACGCGCTATTCAGGTTGTTGAGGAGACTCATGCCGCAAGCGAACGCCACAAGAATTCTCGATCTAGAAAACGAAATTCTAGAGTCCGATCGAAGAGATCCGCCGACAAGTAGTCAAGCTTGGTGATCTCCCGGGCGGTTTTTGGATGTAAGTGTTTTTCGGATTTTTCCTGGTGCTCGAACCTGCTCAAAGATTCTTGCCTTCTCTGATTTTCTGTCGCACCCGCGATACGCACGATCTCGGTGGTCCCTCTGGGTACCCTCCTATCCGCGGCGATGCTCAAAGAAACGTCTTCGAGCGTTAGTGTCGGAGATAACGTAGTCGGGTCTAGATTGCGCATGCTCCTCATTATCAATAAATGGGCTGGAGTTTCCTCGTTGACTTCAGTGTCAGATATGCCTCGTTGTTCTGACTGGCGATTTGCCTTTCGATCTTTCTGGATCTCATTGTTGTGAGACTTCTTGTCAGCTACTTTCCTGCTCGGCTATGGGCCCAGCAGCACGCTTCCACCGGAAACTTATCTATTATAGATTATGATATCTCTTCGGTAGTTCCTCGGTAGATATCATTCGTCTCAGGCATCCTAGAATAGTTCGAGTTCGTCTCCGAATATCCCTTGGATGAGGGTAGAGATGAGAGAAAGTGCTTATAATGCATGTGATTCCGAGAAGGACGGTGAGAGCGAGAAAGATATTCCTTCCTGTGGTAATCACGCCTGGACTCGGCTCCTCCGTCGTGTGTGTCTGACTGAGTCATCGTTGGGGTGACGGCGGCGCGGTGCTTGTAGAGGAGGAGGAACGATTCTCGAACTTGGAATAACTCGGAGAATTCATCTGTGAGACACAGGAAATGAACCGCTCATCCATAGGACGGAGTGGGGAGCGAGGCCACGTCCGCATGGATCGTCCCGGATGGACTAGCTCGTGCTCTTTGAGGTTTCACTCTGTAAGTTGCGCGATGCTTTCTTCCTTGAATGCATGCTTCGAAGGATTCGAGGTCGTCGATAAGTTGTATATCCGCTTGTTTGAGAATCATCTCCACCTTTCCTTTGTTGATGTGGGCAAAGGCTTGATGTGCTTCCAGAAGGGATTTTGGTGAAACGCTGGGATCCTGAATTTCCGGATTGTTGGACTCGGTCTGCAGGGGCTCTGCAGCCTTTCGTTTATGTGCAGACAAAATAGAGAGACCATCAGAATTTCTGAGGGCTTTGATGCAGATGCGGAGCATATGCGTTGCAGGATATGCTCCAATTCTGTACTGATTTTGTAGGTCTCATCTGCTAGAAGACCTTTCGAGAATAGATTCCGTCACATTCTGGGAACGAGCAAGCAGTTAGAGAGAGTGACGACCACGCTTCCCTTACCGTTGCATTTCTTGACACGGAGTTCAGCCTCGTCAACGGCTTGGACTTTGAGTTTTCGTGAACCTCCTAGTCTGACGGTTTTGCCAGAAGCGACGGTTTGGAAGGACGTGAACCATTTTCTGTCATCTATATATATAAAAACGTATGTCTGTCTGTCTGTCTGTCTGTCTGTCTGTCTGTTTGTCTGTCTGTCTGTTTGTCTGGTGTCACCTATAGACTCGAAAACGGCTTAACCGATCGTCGTGAAAATTTAGGAGCGTGTTCTGGGCGATCCAGCGGTGGTTATAGGGGGGTCAGTTCTCCGATGCAATGAGTCCTTCTACCTTAAAAAAATTATTTGAGTGCTCCACCCACGAAAATCCGAAAACTCGGAAAAAAATTGAAAAATCCGAAATTCGCAAAATTCAAAAACGCCTGAACCGATCGCCGTGAAAATTCAGGGGTGGGTTCCCGGGAGCTTCAGGAAGGTCATCTGAGGGTCGTCGTTCTCATGTTATGGGTCCTCCCACCATGAGAAAATGATTTGAGTGGTCCTCTCACCGAAAATCAAAGATTTCATCAAGGGAAAGACGGGAATTCGATTTGTAGGACTTCCAACGGCTGGACCACTATGAGGGGGCGGATTCTCGGGAGCTCCTAAGAAGGCTATCGGGGGTAGCCGTTATCATTGGCCTCTGTCTTTCTACTTTCTACTAATGAATCTCGCAGAAAATTGCTGCAGCCGTGAAGGGTATGGATTTTCCGGAGGACATCTATCTATATAT
>NW_003803628.1:0-1224 GCF_000255335.2 Galendromus occidentalis
AGCATCCGATCCCGGATCCCATGGTCTGAAAGTCTAGATCAGTGCAAATCGGTATCCAAGCGTATTTCTGAGAATTCTAGAGTAATGGGTGGATTGACTGAGCTTCGACCGGCGCGCAGCGATATAGTCCCGAGACGACCGAGGATTCACCTATATGAGTATTTGCCTCAAAAATCATTAGCAGACCTATATCACCAGGGTGGTACGAATTCTCAAGGATTAGGGGATGAGGGCTTTTGAGCCTAGATTATCTTTTCTTGAAATATTCACATCGCTCCTTTTAGGGTCGGCTTGCGAAGACGAGTTGAGACGAACGCTAGCGAATATAGCGAATCTTTATCCTCCTGCAAGTCTTCAGGCCCATCTATATCCAACCGACAGCCATAACAAACCCCAGCTCTAAATCTCATCGAAACTTCAGAGGCGCCGTCTCAGAACTGCGGGACTCATAACATCGAGCCGCGCTTCCGGGCGAGTCGATGAGAACCAATACCCTCGCACCTAATTGTTAGAGTGGCAATTAGACAGAGGGGTTTATGCGCCTTTTTCTTTGTACATAGTCTACGCAGTTCATCTCCCGACGGATAGGTACATAAGAACATACGAGACCTCGCAAAAGGTCTTGTCTTCGCTGCCCCCAGAAGTATTACTTGTGTGCATCTCTAAATACATTACAGTTATCGTGCGACGAGAATATCTTCTCCAGAATGGTTCCAGCTCTGCGCTAGTGTACGAAAGCTGGACACAATAATTGTGGAAGAAACAGTCTTCTAGAGACCTTAATATGGTCTTTCCTTGCTTGCAGCGCATGGCGTCTTTGTACATGGAGCCGACCCAGAGCTGTTTCCCTCTGCCCGAGAGAGATCCGCGGGTCGCGGGATGGCTGATGTTGGGGAATCCCACCCCGATTGTGTCGATCCTCACCGCCTATGTTTACATCGTGAAGGTCAGGAACCCTTCCATTCCGGAATTTCACTGGGACATAAGTGAGAAGAGTAATAATACTTGTGCTCAGAATCCGGAGATTTAAATAACAATGGGGACATTCCTTTGGTGCTAGGTTCTCAGCCCGGGTATAATGAGGAACGCCAAAGCTTACGAGCTCCGTCCAGTGATTCTATTGTACAACGCGGCTATGGTTATCGCGAACTTATCGATGTCCTCCTACGTCATTTACCACGCATTCTGGACAGGTGAGATTCTCAACACTAAACGCCATGACTT
>NW_003803629.1:0-4382 GCF_000255335.2 Galendromus occidentalis
CCACCACATCCCCTACTGAAAAGCGGAGATAATGCGGTCTCCTCTTCTGGTCGTAGTAGTACGCGTATCGGTCCTGACTCTCCTCCAACTTCTTGATGATTTCTTCCTGTAGTTCCTTCGCTGGTCGCCAGACTTGCTCCTGCGCTTCTTCGATCTCCTGTGAGTGATTGTTCAGTCGCGGCAGATACCCGTGCAGTACTTCAAAAGGTGATTTCCCCGTGCTTCTTGAAGTCACCCTGTTGAGCATCATCATTGCTCTGGGGACATGCCTTGACCAATCCTTTCCAAGCTCGTCTTCACACAGGGAGCGGAGTAGCCTTGCTACCTCCTTGTTCAACCGCTCGACTTGCCCGTTGCTCTGCGGCCGCTGAGTGCTGATCAGCGTGTGCCGAATCCCATTCTGCTCCAAGAATTCCCTGAATGCATTCGACGTAAAAGCGGTTCCCCTATCGGATACTAGCTTTGCGGGCTTGCCGTACGTCATGAACATTTTCTGAAGGAACTTGATCACCGCTGGTGTCGAGGTTGTCCTAACCGCCTCCAACATAACGAATTTCGTGAGCCCATCCACCATCACGATCAGGTGCTGATTTCCAAACGACGCGGGTAATGGCCCCATATGATCGATAAACCTTCTCGAAGGGTCTCCTCTCGGGCCGGATCGGATTGCAGACTCCGTCCTGTTTCCCCGTCACCGTTTTGTTGAAAATACAATCTAGGCACGCTCGCAGATGGAATTTCACGTAAGCTCTCATCCGCGGAAACCAATATGCCCCTCGAATTAATTCCATAGTCTTCTCTATTCCGAAATGTCCTGCCTTCTCGTGGGCCATGACACATACGTATTTTCTCAGCAGCTTTGGGACCACGAACAATCGTCTTCCTTCGCGTATCTTGTAGAGAACTCCCCTGATCATGCCATAACCCTCGCATAGGTCGTGCTCTCTCTTGCTACGTTCGTCCTTGGCTTTCCCCAATGCGGCCACTCGTTCCCTAATCTCTTCGTCGAGTGCCTGCGTCATTATGTATTCGCTGTTTGACTTCCATACACTAAAGACAGTCTTCTGCTCGAGATCGGAGGGCGATTCTCTCTCCACCATCTCCTTTCCTTCTTCCCATGGTTGTCTGCTCAAAGCATCAGCATGTCCCATCGATGTGCCGGCTCGATGCTGAACCGCGAAGTTAAATTCCGAGAGTCTGTCCAGCCATCGGCTCAGCTGCAGAGTCCCCGCTGTTGATCGGAGCGCTGAAACGGCGCTGCAGTCCGAAACCACGACGAACTCCTGACCGATTAAGTAGTGTCGAAGCCTCTCTAGGCTCCAAACTACTGCCAGTTGCTCCAGCTTCGTTGAGTGATACTTCTTCTCAGATTCGGACAATTTCCTGCTTATAGCGAAGATCATTCTCCAGTTCCCTTCTTCGGCCTGCAAGAGCAATGCTCCGAGCCCCACCGCACTCGCGTCGGTGTGCAACTGCGTAGGTCTCCCAGGAACGAATCTATCCAAGATCGGTTTTCTGAGCAGCTCCCCCTTCAATTGCTGGAACGCCTTTTCGCACTCCAGACTCCAACGAAATTCCGCTCCTTTCTTCAACAGCGCTGTCAGCGGACTCGAGATCACCGCGAATCCCCTCACGAAGCGCCGAAAGAATGACGTCAACCCCAAGAATCTTCGCACTTCGTGCGCATCCTTCGGACGTGGAAACTCCTCCACAGCGGCGAGCTTGCGCGTACCCGGTTGAACTCCCGCTCTTGATATGCGGAATCCCAGGAACTGAAACTCCTGCATGAAGAAATTGCATTTCCCCAGACGAACCGTCAGCCCAGCTGATCTCAGCGCCTCGAATATCTTCGCGATTTGGTCCATGTGATCGGTCATCTAATCGGACGCGGTGATCATATCATCCAGAAACGGGAATGTCTGGTCTTCCCCTACCAGATCCCGAACTCGGACCATGAGCTCTTGAAACTTCGCCGGGGCGTTACAGAGACCCATCAGGACCCTCGTTTGGAAATGCCCCTCGGCTGTGACGAAGGCTGCCTTTTCCGCTGCCTACTGTCCCATCGGTATCTGGAAGTATCCCCACGCCAAATCGAATGTCGAGTAGATATTCCGACCCCCTATCGCATCGAGGATGTCATCGATCAACGGGAGCGGGTAATACAGCTTGACCGTCTGAGTGAGCATTTAATTTCCGATAATCAATGACCATCCTCCACCCGCCATCAGCCTTCTTGACTAATAACACCGGGCTCGCGAAGGATTTCGCTATGAGCTTCCCTTTCCACCGCTGACAGTCGATACGGCTTGCATCGCACGGGATGACTATCGGGGACTTCTTCTATTTCGAACTCCATCAATTCTGTTCTACCGAGCTCCTTCATAGACTTCGCGATTTCGCTTCGATACCGATTTAATAGTTCCAGCAACTGATGTCGATACGCCTGCGGCACGTTCTCCCCTATCGTGATGTCGGAGAGCGTGATCTCCGGCGCCGCTTCTGAAGCGCCCACCTCGATGCGGTTCACCGTAGCTTCCATCCTGTTATACTCGAAGACACTCCCCTCTCCCATCTGCGTTCCTCTTGCCACGACGGACCCCGCTCTGATGCGGACCTCTTCCTGCCCGACGTTCATCACCGGCTGCGGAGCTCTGCCCTGCATAGCGGGGGTTTGCGGTTGGTAGTAGTACGTTTCCGGTCTTCCCCTCGGTTGGGTTGGGTACCCGCGGCTGTCCCTTGGATCGATCCGTCTATCCGGGCATGCCGCTTGACGGTGCCCCTCCCGCTTGCAGTTATAGCACGTCCGGCCCTTCGCTGGTCGCCCCTCGACTTCTGCCCTTAACGTGGAGCGCTTATTATGTTGCGCCATTGCCGCGTTGATGTCTCGAATAAGTTCAGTAATGTCCTCGTGGTCTCAACTCCAGCGAGCAGATCATGAACGAATACTTCGGGAGCAATCCCGTGAGTATAACTCCCTTGATTCCCGTCAGTTCGATGTTCAGCCCTCGTCCTAAGTTTTCCATGCGTCGCGCATACATCCCCACCGCTCCGCCCCGGGCCTGAGTGCCCCTGTAGGATTCGTCGACCAACTCCCTCTGTCTCCCCTTCGGAATGTAGGCTTTCTCGAACGCCGCCTGCCATTCTTCAAACGTCTCACACTCCATCCCGTGATCTAGGTGCCAATATCTCGCCGCCCCTGACATCTTAGCCAAAAGTACGCTTTCGGTGTAGAGTTGAGTCCATCTGCCTAATCGTCTTGCCCGGTTCAACTCTTTCAACCATGCGTCAGCCACTGCCACTGTACCTCCAGAGAATGGTCGGAGATAAGCGGCCGGATCCATCTGTCTGCTCGTCATCCACGTGATCGGAACCTCCTCCTGTGCAATCTTGATTCTCAGCTCACTCTTCCATACACTCAAGTTTCCAGTCACCCCAGCAGACACGAGTCTCGCACGAGGCCCCTCACTATAGTTCAATTTTCCCCTCGGCACGCTGCTCAATCCCACCGCTGCTATAATAAAGACGGTTGGGGACTTGGCTGGGATTACAGCTAGCTCAGGGAAAACAGTCTACTGGGCGAAACGGCACAGTTTATTCTTTCTCCACGAATCTGGGCACTCGATCGGCCGCCTCGACCGCTCTCGTGCGTACACTTCGCTCGCTTTTCTCAGACTGACTTGGCCGACACGTGCCCCGCTCGGATGCCCCGTACAGACGTGCACGACGTTCAACGTGCTTCCGCGACATCCCCGGCTAATTGCACGTGGTCGCTTGACCCAGAGTGGTTATGTTCGCCGCGGCCGCTTTTCAGGCCTGTCTGTTTTTCGAAATGGCCAGTGCACGAACGAATTTGAAGCGCGGGAGCGCGCGAATCACCGTTGCCAGGACTCGGACCGCTTTTGACAGCCTCGAGAACTTCTCAATGGGGAGTACCGGTTCGAAAACACCGCACGGATCTTTGGCCGCGACCATGACGATAGAGAGCTCCCTTATACTCTGAGTCGGGATTGTTGAGGTTTAGGTGGAAACTGGAAACTACTAGTCCTCGTTCCGTACTAGGACTATGACTCATACCAACCCACGGGGCCATATACCCGTGACAGTAGTAAAATACGTGAGTCACCGGGGTTGCACCCCGAGGTTACGACTCTAGCATGATACCCCTGAGGTAGTACGAAATTGGGCTAGCACCCCACATGCTGGGTACACCCAATAGTATTCTAGGACGCTACTTATGATAGACCAGGGTAGCCTTATCCTATGTATATATATGTACGGATCAGTACATGTAAGGAGGAGCTTAGACTCCTGCCTAGGTATAAAAGACCTAAGATTTACGAATAAAAATTCAACTGTGGTATCTCCCTCTCGTGAGATCGCAT
>NW_003803630.1:0-1368 GCF_000255335.2 Galendromus occidentalis
TCCTTAGGCTCTTCGGCGCTTTACTTAGAAGATGAAGACACAGGACGTCAAATCATGCTCGATGTCAGTGACGACAGGGTGCTCCCGCCGCCGGGCGGCTGGAGTACCAGCACTGTGTATAAGTGCTTCCAGAGAGGAGGTAAGTCCTTACGATCTTCGTTGCAGTATCCATTACTTCCTGGCTCTGTAAGGAGCAGATTGGAGCTTGCAGTCCCTTTCGAGAGCAGTCGTTCATGTTTCGCGAGCATTCTCCTCGTTGCATTGTTTCAAGCGTCTGCCAGACAATATGTAATGTTCACCCGGACAGTGTCTTTTTTTTGGGAAAAACTCCTCGCATATCGCAACTCTTCTCGCTCAAGGGTGCCGGACTCGTAAGTTTTTACCTGCTTTCTGTGAGCAGGGGTAGCGCCCCCAGAACCGGACTAGGATTTGAGGGGGTCGGAGGTCCAAAATGATGACGCGCCCTACACTTAGGCATTACGGGAGAAGAATTTTGGGAAGGGGGAAGAATCGAAAGTTCGGATTGAGTGCGCTATCTGGAGCATACGAACAGAAGTCCAAACCGAATTTCATGTCCACTAGTAGGGTTGTGAATGCGTTTGAACGGAAGCATGGGGGACGCAATCCGCCAGCGTTCAGGGGCCTTCTTCATTGTGCTCGCACAACATTCGTAGCGCTCTTGAATACCCATCTTCGCGTTACCTCTGTAGCGTTTCTCCATTCGCAAGTCTAGCCATGAGCCTGAAAGCTTGCACATGGGAATTCGATCCTGTCAATATCTTACGGAGAGCGGAAAGGATGGTTTCGCAGCAGTGACGAGTCACTGCGCGGCCACCAAGTTCTCCGGCTGACCCATCGGTGTCCTTGATCAGCGCATTGAGATTACTCTCCGCTTCGAGGCCGGGATCCTCCTATAGTCTGGTATATTCGATCCTGTCAATATCTTACGGAGAGCGGAAAGGATGGTTTCGCAGCAGTGACGAGTCACTGCGCGGCCACCAAGTTCTCCGGCTGACCCATCGGTGTCCTTGATCAGCGCATTGAGATTACTCTCCGCTTCGAGGCCGGGATCCTCCTATAGTCTGGTATACCCGTCCGTGTACGCGGAAAGAAAATGGACCGAAGTCCGGATGATTTTTCCCTGAGCAGTCATTGAAGCCATTGCTAATGCGTTATAGAAGTTGCGGATGGTCGTTCGAAAACGTTTGCAGTTTTGAACCACAGATTCGTCGTGTATTCGTCGTGTCGAAATATTCGGGGGTCCGGAACGAGATTCCCGGTTCACCACGATACACGTCTTCTTGACCCATCTGGCATCCGTGATTCAGCGGGTACCTTGACTTCAGGGAAAGATGCGAACGCATCGAG
>NW_003803630.1:1490-5136 GCF_000255335.2 Galendromus occidentalis
GACGGTCTTCGACGACGTCGACGACAATACCAACGACTTAGCGACAACACCAATTCTGCTCGTCAGAGATAGGAAATATCAGTGATAGGACACATGCTTTACATCACGTAAACTATTCACAATGATTTCACAAAACATCTATACCTCCGTGTTCACTTATCGTAGAATCATACGCGGACCGACGACGAGGCGGGAGCGAAGTGGGGGGCAGCACTTTTCTTAGGGCTTCGAGGGGCACCCCTACGGGGTTTCATATCTTTCCGACACGGTTTGCCGCAGTGGAAACTCCTGACAGTAGCGTGCGGAGGGGGGAAGGGGTGAAGGGGTGAAGGGGTGAAGGGGTGAAGGGGTGAAGGGGTGAAGGGGTGAAGGGGTGAAGGGGTGAAGGGGAAAGGACGAAAGGACAGCCATCTCGGAACCTAAGATCCTCCAAAGATACGATCTAGCCACCCCATGCGTACGCGCCTGACTCCTGATTTTCTGAAACCGCGGTCCAGTTTATGCATCGCTCCCTTTTCCATTACAGGCTTGCTGGCGGCAAATAACCGTTGAGAGGGTGGCCTGCACCCTGGTGTCCCTCTTCGTGGGGGTCGTCATCGGCATGATCGTCTTGCATCGGTGGTGTACGTGAAAATACTTGACATCAAAACAATGTATATATATGTATACATGACCAGCCGCCATGCCCGCTCCGCATCGCGTGGACATTAGGCATTGCGCTCGCGCTTCTGCGAGCGGAGGAAGTCACAACTCTTGAAGTCGGTGTATTTGGCTGACGTCAGTGGCGTATATACAGGGGGGCCCAGAGAGCCATGTCCCCCCCCCCCCAAATTTTTGCTCGCAATGCTGAGGTTTAGGCTCTGAGACGGCGCATCATCATTTTCGAGCGTTGGCCCCCTCCAAAATTCGTGTAGCCCCCCCTCAAAAAACGTATATACGCCACTGGCTGACGTTGCTACAATATGTATAGAATAGATGCAGCCACTGAACACCATCGTGTTTCTTTCCAGCAAGCGGAGGGAAGGCGGAGACGGAGCCGCCCGGCTCAGGGTAGAACTCACGCGCAGGGCCTCAGAATGCATCTGGACTCATCCATACGTAGGCTCAGGTCAGTCCGATGACGAATCAGGCCTCAGTAGATTCATCGAGCCCAATGAGCTCTACAAGATACCGATGTGTGGCTTCGCTCCTCTTCCACTTCAATGAGGAATATACGGAATATGATCTGTCTAGATCCTCACGGACCAGGGATTCAAGAGTGGAGACGATTCTAAGACTTGAGGCGACATTCATTCAGACACGCTGAGAAACACACGAAGCGAGATCTTCAATTCGCAAATGACCGACATAATGTTTGGAATAGTTGCTCCTTCAATTGGTAATCGAGGATGAAAGGATGACTCTGATTGGAGTTTTTCAGCTGCGACAGGAGTCTGGTGCAAACCTGCAACAGGAACAGCGATTATACCCCCTCGGAGAAAACTGATACTCAATCCTATGCTCACGAAAGCCGGGAATATTCCTTGCCTCGGAGCTCTTTCCGAGGAACTGAGAAACGACAACTTGATTGATGACCGTCTCGAGATGATTCGGATCCTTCTCCAATGATTCAGCCAGGACAGAGTCAGCTTCTTCGAATTTTCCTGTGGAGTCGATTTGTTCGTGATTCTCCGAGACTCTGTCAATTCATCGGATTCGGAAGGCAACCGTCATCAAAGCCGGTGTGGGTCTTTCCTCTCACCTTGAGCGATTAGAACACTAGCGAGACCAACGGACAAAAGTGGAGTTTTGGTATTCTTCTCTGCCATTTCCGTGAATATGTAAAATGCCTCCTCGAGATTATCGCCGCCTAGAGCTAAATACAGCAAGCCCGAGCACAACTGGGTCAGTGATGCATCTTCGTCCTTCGCCACCATTCTGTAGTAGAGATAAAATTGGATCAGGATGTACGAAGTGAGCTCTCATTCTCTCCGCGAAGCTCAGCGATGACAGCCACGGAAACAAGTATTTTCAGCATAAAAGCGAAAGATTCTAGAGACTCTCACCGCTTCATTTCATTTGTGGCTAAATCCAGTCGATCAGAGTGAACGTAGCATTGGAGCGAAAGCGCCATCGCCTCCAAGATGTCACAGTTATACAAGACCTGTGTAGTGGATATTCAGTCACTCTCGAGGAAAATCCAGCTGATCATCTACCAAAAGCCTCGAAAACCACACTTTTGAACAAATGGAATAAGCAACCGTGAATTTCGGCATTCGGGAAAGCCGCGATGAAAGCGTTGAAGACAGCCATCTCGAAATCCATGGCGATCGAAGCTGGGTTCAGCGACGGGAAGGCTCCCATGACGAGATCGATCATGCGGCGGTACGAGTTTTCCGATTAGTTTGGAAGGAGGGCGTAGCAGAGCGGAATTGCATACCCTCCACGGTCAGCCAAAATGACGAAAACCTGCGCGAATTGATCCGGGGCTAAACTAACAGTCCCGTCAACGTAGAGTCTCTGCACATAGCCAACCCAGCTAGACGCTGTTCCTCGGCCGAAAACCAGATGCGGTCCTCGTCCCGGTGCCCGAATCGTCGAGGAGAAATCGTTCTGAGCTCCCTGACTCGCATTCGTACGTAGTGTAGGCCTCGGGCAAGACTATCGAGGCTCGGTCATTGGGGACACGCCGGCGCTTGAGAATCTTGGCCTCGCAGCCTTTCGATTCTCCTCTTTATAGATTCGTGTTTCGGGAGGCATCCCTGACCTGCGACTGTCAAACCCGCCGTGAAACTATTGAGCAGCTGGGCGGGAGCTTCTTGCGTTGTGAGTGCACGACGCCTGAGTCCGGAGTTACTCGCAACCACCTCTACAAAGGCTGCATCAGCTGCATCACTGTGCTCCCCGATCGCTTTGACAATTTCGTCGGTTCCTGCAGCGGTGTGCAACCGAGCTTTGCACTTATCCTTGAACTCGCAGCGCCAGAATTGCACAGTGCCCGACGAGTTCTTCCTATCCTGAGTATACATGTGTCCCAGGTAGGCGAGCTTACGCTTCCCGCGTCCTGTTTCGATGATCCTCGGGGTCTCGAAGTTCGACTGAGAGTCCATCGCTAATTGTGAACGGGGAAGACCTCAGATCTCGAGAGATAAGGGTAGAAGGTAGACCAAGTCGGGAAGAGAAGACTCGAGTTGCCGTTGTTCGGATTCGACTCATGTTTATTTCTGCGAGGTTTGCAGCGAAAAGTAAACCGTGAAATTCGACTTCAATCTGACGATTCCGTCGCTAAACCATCGTTAATTTTTCTCAACCGTGATATGTTTCCTCTTCGATCGCTAAGCGACCGGATCCTTTCTATCCAGCGCTCCGGATCTACCTTTGCGCCGAATCATCTTTCGCGCCGAATCATCCTTTGCGTCGAATCGTCTCGCGCCGAGGGGGGCGATGGCTCTCTGGGCCCCCCTGTATATACGCCACTGACGTCAGCCAAATACACCGACTTCAAGAGTTGTGACTTCCTCCGCTCGCAGAAGCGCGAACGCACTGCCTAATGTCCACGCGATGCGGAGCGGTCACGGCGGCTGGTCATATATACATATATATACATTGTTTTGATGTCAAGTATTTTTACGTACACAAGCGATGCATGAGGACCATGCCGATGACG
>NW_003803631.1:0-18500 GCF_000255335.2 Galendromus occidentalis
CGATGGATTCAAAGCCATACTGAGGACATGGTTGATGCATCGTCACCAGGTAGTAGCGACACCTAATGTGATTCATTCTTGTTGGCTGGTCAGCGGCCCCTCGTACCAAAGACGAGTCTCCTACCTGACTCGTGCAGCTTTCCATAACAAAATTCAACAGCAAGTTCTAGAGGGGTTAACCCGACGAATTTTTATGTTTATAGATGAATTAGAGAACCAACCATTAGTTAACATATTTCGTGCGGGATTCACGCAAAATTTGACGCTCGAGAATTTTAGATTCGAAGACGACGATATCGAATCGACAAGACGTCAATGGACATGATTAAGATAGGTTAACAATATCGTATCCGAGTTATGGGAATACACCTATCATGTAAGCCGAAGCGACTGCATCATCTAAGGGAGGATGATGAAATATACCAATATTTCTGGTATAGCTGAGGCATGTCGCTTCGGGTATAGGAAGTAATGATACAGGAAGCAGTGACTTCCTGACTAACGTACAGTGTTCCACTTAGCCAAGTGGGTTACTAATACGGTTGGTTACGGGTATTCCCCTTCCCTGGAAGGGTATATATAAGAGCATACCTGTGTGTAATAAACTGAGGAGCTAAGGAGCAGTAGTATTCTCACCGAACCACTGACTCTTTATTTTTGTGCCGTGATCTTCCAGATTCACAGGGTGTTGTTTCAGATTGGTGTCCACAGACTTAGCTAGTGAGCCCAGATTCCATCAGTTTCGCTGGGCATAGGTCACCCAAACGATATATGCACATATTGGTCGACCACTTCTCGAGAAGAGTGTTCATCTCCACCAGTAAGGGTCCGGCAGCTAAGGATTTCATCAATCTCATCGAAAGAGCTGCAGGAAACCAAGACGTGAGAATCATATTCGCGGATCAATATCCTGCGATAAATTCGACCGAACTTTTTTTTTTTGGTGAAGCAGCTCGCAAAGGGATGACCCTATAATTCTCAAAAGGAACTGCGAGCGCGAAAAGGGGGAGGGGGACTGGGGGAAGCTAGGAGGAAAAGGTGAAAGAGCCATGAACTGAAACACTATCTAGAGAAGAAAAATATCCTCCTAGTATTTACCTCTATAAACAATGCGGCCTCGAATGGTTTGAACGAGAGAGTCAATCAAACCCTGGTTAATGGAATCCGATGTAAACTCAATGGCGGTGACAGAAGAGCGTGGTCGAAGATCGCGGAGGACTGCGTGGACGAGTACAACCGTACCACCCATAGCGTGACCAAATTTGAGCCAGACTACCTCATGTACGGGAAAACCTCTGATATCATACCACGTGAACTTATAGAGAGCCGCGACATGCAGAAAGATCGCTCGGAAGCCCTTTTAAATTCCATAAGCAATTTCGAGAGGAATAAGCGGAGAATCGATCGGCTCAGAAAAGACGAAGGTTTCAGAGCTGGCGAATACGCGTATGTTGAAAATGGAAATCGTTTGAACAGAGGAAAACTCGAAGAGGTCAGGGGTGGCCCCTTCAGAGTAGTAAAAAAGATCTCGAATTCAATGTATGAAATAGATTGTGGCAAAAGGAAGAAAGAAGCGAATCTCTTCCATGTCAGTAAACTTCGACGCGCGAAGGCACTCGGGGGAGGGGAGGTGTAAACTTGCTCCTATGACTCCCCGTCATCAAGTTCAAATCTCGCGCGCTCTAGCGGAGACGAGACCATAGCGACAGCAGCGACGGCGCGCGTACTAGTCGTCAGTAGAAGTCAGTCGACGTCGCGTGTGCGCTAAAGTCCTAGAAAATCGATTCGTCTGTCCACAGGTATTTTCTAGATAGTGAACCATGTGCCCAATAGCGAATCGATGTTCGACATAGAGGATCAGATAATAAATCAACGTCTGTCCACAGCGAATCGATCGTCTTCGAAGGAATTTCTTACATCTATCGAATCTCGGCGAAACCTCAGTTTCCAATTGCGGACGGACGAGATAAGGTCCACTCAGATACCTGTTCAATTCAAGATCCTCCTCCGATCAGAATCCTAAGTGCGAGAAACTTATTTGATACGCGGTCTGAAAGTAGATAGAGAAAGCCTGCATAGCCGCTGCGGTTTTCTCCACCAGAGCAAGGAATAGGTATCCCTACGAGCTCGATTATTCCCCGGACAAGCAGTCTTGAGTCACTTGAAGTCCGTGTCGTCGCCAATATATGTACATCTGAGTCTTACTTCTATTCAATTGCTTGAGCCGACCATTCTTCCCCTATTCTGGAAAACTATTATTTATGCGGCTGAATAGAGGTTTCCGAGGGTCGACTGAAATTGTCTAATGGGACCTCTTTCTCAGCTCGGTTCCGGACGAAAATTCATCGGAACAATGTCCCGTTTTGCAATCTTCCGACCCAATCCTCTTGATAATCTGATTCTTATCAACGGAGATGCAGCCCCGCAAAAGCGGACTAGATTTCGTTACATGGAGGACGAAGTTTCTTTGACCGGCTACTGGAGCCATTTTAAAGACGTTTTCACGTCAAAATACGATTACCTTACTTAGACAGTACTCGTCAGCGAACGTGTTAAACAAGCTGAAGACGATTCCCGTGTCAGAGGAATTTCACGAAACCGCGATCGAAAGATTGAGAGGAGAGTTCGGGAGTCAGGAAAGAGTGATGGCTCACTTCACGGAGAAGCTTTTCGGTATTCTACTCATCCAATCGCGATATGATCTAGAAGCACTCAGATCACTCGTAAATTTGATAAAGTCCTTCCTCGAAGAAAACTCGAGGCATACACTCCGACAACAGCGGCGCTTCCTGTGACTGGTGAGCACGATTCAGTCAAAGGTCCAGCGGAATCAGACTCCGCGTGTTGTTTCTGCAAGAGTGCAGCCCACTGATCTGAGGTCTGTACGAGAGAAATCAAACCAGAGGAGAAGCAGCAACGGCTATGGCAGGCGACTTCCGAAAGTTACATGGCAGTCTGAGCCTTCGCAATCGGTCCAAGAGGAACCCGACACCCAGTTCGAATACTATTCGACAGCGCGGCGGAAATGTCCTTCATCACCATCAAGCTAACTCAGATTCTGGGAATTAATCTAGCCGACAAACCGAGGAGTCAGATGGCGATAACGATGTTCGATGGAACGTCCTCAGCAACCGATACCTCAAAGGTCGAACTGAGACTACAAGCTGAAGGAAGAGACTCGCAGAAGTATTGGATATCCTGTCAGACAGTTGGAGAGATCTGCGGCGACAAGTTCAAACCCAAGGTGGACCAAGAGATCAAAGAGAAGTTGAGGAAAATGAACATCAAGCTGGCGGACGATCCTGAGACAGAGGAACCAATCGACATTCTAATCGGGTTGGACCATCAAGTGGAATTCGCACCGCGAAACGCACCTGCCCATGAACTCAGTAGAACGCTGGAAGTTGTGAAAACAGCATTGGGTTGGACTCTATTTGGGTGCAAAAACAGCCCCGAGGCAACTCGCGGAACGAAGCAACACCGCACCACCCAATGCTTGATCACAAAAACAGAGTTGAGACAGCTTCCTGCACCACAGAAGACCAGGTCCGACGTTGACAAAGAGCTCGAAGACAACTTCCGACGGATTGTGGAGGCAGATGCACTTCAACTCGACGGACAGGAAAGACAATCCGATGCAAGCTTCCTGAGCGAGTTCATGAAGCGAGTAAAATACGACATCGAAGAAAAGAGGTTCATAGTCCGGCTACCGTTCAAAGAAGGCATACACCCAGGAGAGAACAAAAACCTGTGCTTGGCGAGACTCCGCTCATTGGAGACGCGCTCACGTAGAAGCGGACTCCGCGAGAGGTACGACGCAGAATTCCGCAGCATGATGGAGCTGGGATTCCTCGAAAAAGTGGGTCCGGGGCAGGCTGACGGGAGGGTCGTGTCATATCTCCCGCACAGGGAAGTGGTGAAAGAGAACAGTCTCACAACCAAACTGAGAATCGTGTTCGACGCATCAGCGAAGGAGAAGAGTCGGACGTCATTGAACGAAGCATTGTGCAACAGGCCAAACCTGAACGGTGATCTACTAGCAATAATTCTCAACTTCAGACGAAACGACATAGAGAAGTCCTTCCCCCAAATCGTCATTCATGAAGACGACGGGGACGCACTGAGACTTCTTTGGGACTCACAGGGCACCGGTCAACCGCAGGTGTTCAGGCTAACAAGAAACTGTTTCGGCATGGGTCCGTCACCGTTCATATTGGCGGCTTGTATCAACAAACTATCAACAAAAAGATCGAGTTGCCCAGACGATGCCAGGTCGGCGAAGCGACTGGGGGCAGAGCGATAGTTCATCTGTTTGGCGACGCTAGCATCATAGCGTATGGCGCCGTGGCTTATATTGTCTTCACGGACGCTCGGGGAACATCCTACACAAGCTTCCTAATGGCCAGATCAAGGTTAGCACCATTGAAAACCGCCACGATCCCACGCTTGGAACTCATGGCACTTAACCTGGCGGCGTAGACCTGCGGTTACCTCAAGAGACAACTACGATTCAGGGTGGATGAATACCACATCTGGACCGACAACACCGGAGTCTACTACCAGGCACATAGTCAACAATCGGAGCAGCTTCCGGTTTTCGTCCGTAACCGAGTGGCAAAAATCCGCAACCTGATCGGGGACGCGCGGATACACCATGTCCCGGGGACGTTAAATCCGGCAGACATCGTGAGCCGCGGGTGCAGTGTCGAGGAGCTTGGTTCGTCGATGTGGTTCTCGGGACCAGACTTCATCAAGAGTGACCAGTCGCGGTGGCCAGTACAACCGGAATTGCAAAAGCTAACGGCAGCGATTGTCAAAGTAAAACCGAAGGTGGAGGTGGTTCTTGACGTCGACCGGATCGACAACTGGTACAAGTTGATCAGGTCGATGGCATTCGTACTACGGTTCATCGCGGTTACTCGGAAGGAAAGGAAACGTGAGGAAGCGGCCGATCCGTTCAGCGTCGACGAGCTCAGACAGTCGGAGTCAAGAGTCGTCCAGCAGATTCAGCGGCAGGCGTACGCAGCAGAAATGGACAGAGCTAGAAGGAAGCAGGATATGCCAGAGGAGTCTAAAATTCGGTCGTTGATGCCCTTCCTGCGAGACGGTCTCCTCTGCGTAGGCGGAAGGTTGGGAAGTCACCGGGGCGAAGTTCCCAAAAACCCACCGATACTTCCCCCGCAACATCGAGCTACACTGCTGTATCTCCAGGACATCCACAGAAGAAACTGCCACGCGGGAGTCAACCAATGCCTGGTGGAATCGCGCAGGGCGTACTGGATTCCGAGGGCGAGACAGATACTACGAAAGGTCGTCAGATCGTGCTATAACTACAGACGCTTCCATGCGAAGCCCTGTTCCACTAGCACGGGAGAGCCACCCGAGATAAGAGTGAACAGATCGGCACCGTTCGCGCATGTCGGAACAGATATGGCGGGACCCTTGTACATCACGGCGGATGGGCTTGAGACGAAGGTCTGGATCAACCTGTTCACTTGCTGTGCCAGCAGGGCAGTCCACCTTGAGAGCGTCACGTCATTGTCGACGAAAGATTTCCTAATGGCTTTCAGAAGGTTCAAAGCCCGACGCGGATGCCCCAGGAGCCTGTTTTCGGATAATGCAGCCACGTACAAGAGAGCAGCGGAAGACCTCAGCCAAGTATCAAGACTATGGTCGGAGAGAGAGGTGTCGAACGCACTGGCGCGGGAGGGTATCGTGTGGAATTTCAACGTCGAGAAAGCCCCATGGATGAACGGTTTTGTCGAGCGACTGATAGGAATCCTGAAGTCCACACTCAAAAAAGTGATCGGGAGGCAGACTCTGAGGTTAGAGGAACTGCAGACCGTCGTTTGCGAGATAGAAGAGATGATGAACAGAGGACCCCTATGCCAGGTCACTGACTCCGAGAACATTGAAGTCCTCACGCCAATGAACTGGAGGAGATGGGAATCAGAATACCTAGCCCTGCTTCGTAATTCCCATGAGACAGCAAACGCTACGGACTCGGAACTCAAGGTCGGCCAAGAGGTTATAATCAAGGACGAGAAAAAGCCAAAACTCTTCTGGAAGCTCGGAAAAGTAGAATCGCTCAACGTAGGCAGAGATGGAGCAACAAGGTCATGTTTCCTCAAGATAGACGAAAACCGACGAATCCAGAGACCCATAAAACACCTGTACCCATTAGAGCTATCGGAGTGAACATATAGCGACGGAATGAGGCAGAGGCCTTCTATACTCGGGGAATGTCTGATAATGAAATGATTAGAGAGTATAATTCGAATGGTAGCGGGAAATCGGGAGCGTCACCTAGTGGGAGAGGAGTCAATAATTTTTGTTGTTGTGTACATGACTCGACACGAGAAGGATTGAAAACAATTCTGGCCTTGAATCTTTCGATACTTCCCTCAGCATTTCGTTTTGCTTCGAAGACCCACCGACAACCTAAGCTTCGGCGTCCAGGTGGGAGTGTGGTCAATGTCCACACATTCAATGTCTTCATGCTGTTCATTCCAGCTTCCATGGCTTCAAGCCATTCCTGACGTTTATCAGATAGCCTCTTCATACGTATTGGGTTCTTTTATCTGGTTCGATTTGCTAATGTTTGCGATGGCCTTATTAGTGGGATGTCTTGCCTCATGCCTATTATTTCGTTTGATACGCAGTCTTAGTGATGCTAAACGTTCAGGGTTAAGTTCGTACTGCCTTCTAGGTCTTCTCCTGTTGTTTCTTCGAGTACTAACTTGACTGTCTCCAGTCGGGAGCGTAGGGAGAGGGTTGCTCTCGTTTTCTCGTGAACCACTCGCCTGCGGTGATTCGGTCGGTGTTTCTCGATTCTGGTTGACATCTTCTGGTTGGTCACTCTGCTCCTGCCGGTTGCTTGGTTCAGGCTGCTCCACTGGTTGTTCAATTGTTTTTATGGCTGGAACACTTTCTGGATTTTCTGGAGACGTTTGATAGCTTCCGCCATTTTCTTCGTTACGCGCACTGCCACGCTCCGGAATCACGGAAACCCTGAATCCCGAACGCCTTAAATCCCGAAAACCCGGAATCCCGAAAGCCCGGAATCCCGAAAACCCGGAATCTTGAAAACCCGGAATTCCGCATCACCCTGTTGTCTGGAACCAGATGAACGAAACCTTGAGAGTGGAGCCGTTTCGCCGCGACGCTGCTGGGATTCGCGTGTATTCAAGCTGAGAAATTTTGTCCATCCCACGCTAGGGGTAGGAACCATGCAACGTGTCTGTCCTTGAATATCGGCATTGAAGAATCACGAAGTCGGAGGCAATTTCGGTCGGAGCAGATCAGTCTTATCGAGTAAGTGCGCAATACCGGCTTCAATCTCCATGATTCCGCTGGTTCTTCTTCGAAAGCATAAAATGGTAAAAGCATCAGCATAACCTTATAAACCTAATAACCCCACCATAAGGATGACCCGAGCCTAAGTCTATTGAAATCCGTGTTCCACGCCTTCAGCTGCGCTTGTGATCCACGCTTGACACTTGGTGGATCTGTGCGAGCTACTCTTCGGGCGACCGAATTTTCGGGATTTAGGGTTTTCGGGATTCCGGGTTTTCGGGATTTAGGGTTTTCAAGATTCAAGGTTTTCGGGATTCCGGGTTTTCGGGATTTCGGGATTCCTGGTTTTCGGGATTTAGGGTGCACACCACAGGGATTTGGGCAGTTTGGAATCTATGAGGATGGTTCTTGCTAATTCCACTAATGTTCGATTACTTCGTTCTGCCATACCATTCTGAGCCGGAGTTCTCGGGTTAGAAGCGGTCTGATCAGCTCCGATATCAGTGAGAATTTTGGTGACAGTAGCATTGAAGAACTCACTTCCATAGTCCGTGTGTAGTTGTGTAGCCGGTCGATGTCACGTTGGAACTTGTTTCGGAACCACCGAGTGTATTGTCAGATGGCTTCTGCTGCTTGTTCCTTCGTCTTCAGGAAGTACACTCTTCTGAAACGACTGAAGTCGTCTGTCAGGCACATGAAATGATTGAAGCCGGTCAGAGAACGTTCTGCGGGTGAGCACAAGTCTCCATGGATGTATCCTGGTCTTTTCGCCCTGCAGTCTGCAGAAAGGAAAAAGTCGAAAGACTCAAGGATAGCTTGATCAGACAAAAAGGCTTCTTCACAAAGGCGGATAACGAAAGCGAAAGCGCAGTTCAGGCGAGTTTTACGATAGCACAGCTCTACGCGGAAAACTCAAAGTCATTCTCCGACGGAGAATTCATCAAGAACTGCTTACTCTCCGCAGTCACCATTATATGCCCCGATAAGCTCCAAAATTTCAAAAATATAAGCCTATCGAGGAATACTGTAGCAGAGCGTTTGACAGAAATCGAGCAGCTGGAACCCCAACCAAAGTTGTTCTCGTGCCCTTTCGCCGTTGACGCATCTAGCGCAGAAGCCGACCTCCAGTTGGAACTCATCAGCTTCCAATGCTCTACTGAGCTCCGATGCAAATTCGACACCCTGGAACTTTAGAAATTCTATCAACACGTCTCTCCGAAAGAATATCCGAACATTCATGCGAATGCGGTCAAGGTACTGTCAATGTTTGGCAGTACGTACACCTGCGAACAGTACTTCTCTCGTATGAACGCGATAAAGTCGCAAACGCGATCGCGTCTAACTCAGCATCACTTGACATCAGCGTCAAGAATAGCCACGACTTCCTTCGAAGTCGACTTGAAAGAGCTTACCAGCGTCAAGACACGGTGCATAGTCAGTACCGATTCGAAAAAATAATTCAAGGTGTTGTGTTTCGAATATCGTTGTAACTTAATCAACTACCGAGAATCAATTGTGATCCATCATACATATATGTATGTGTTTTCCTTCACCTCCTCGATCCCTCCGCTCGAACAACGTGAATTAGGAATAATGTCGAAAAAATTTTAGGATGTGGCCCGCCGGCTTCCCCCAGTGCTCCTCCGTGGCCCGCCGAAGATTTGACTTTGACACCCCTGCTATAGAGTTTGGCTACCCGGTACAACACGGGTCATTCAGACAAGGGATGTGAAAATAGCCAAACTCAGCCCGCTACACCAGTGCTTCCCAAACTTTTTCTTCCACGGAACCCCTAGGGGTTTCGACGGGGTTCCGTAGGGGTTCCGCAGGTAGACTTTGGGGTTCCGCGCAATCCGCCACGGAACCCCAAAGGTTCCGCGGAACCCAGTTTGGGAAACACTGCGTTAGACGATGATTCAGAGAATCCGTCGAGTGAGACGGCGCAGAGTGGAGAGAGCAGCAGCAGAGACGGACTTACTGCCGATGCTGACGAAGAAGCGGAGCGCGTACCTGAGCCCTCCGTAGAACTAGCCGATGAAGAATTAGATGCCGGTGCTTCCGGAGAAGTACCTGCCGCCGGAGCGGCTGTCGACAGGCGAGAAGGTGAAGTTAACCCTCCTAGTCATGCAGGCCGCAGACTTAGAGATCGATCCTAGCTGAAGGCACCTGATAGATATCAAGCCGGCTACGCAGATGCAGCGCCATCTAGCGTTGAGAAACAGAACACTAGTGTAAATGAAGTGGCGGACGCGCCCAACAGTATTAATGAAGAATGGTAGTTCACCTTACAGAGAGGAACGGCTGAAGGCTATGTCCGATTGCTTCGATGAAGCATCACAATGTGTGGGAACTCTCGGAACTTCCTAAGGGAAAGCGCACCATAGGCAGTAGATGGATCTCCAAAACGAAGGAGGATAAGAATAGGGTTATTATCCGCCGAAAAGCTCGTCTTGTGATTAAAGGTTGCAATCAGGTCGCTGGAAGGGACTTCCAGGAACTGTATGCCCCAGTAGCTCGTTTCGAAACAATCAGAACGCTCCTAGCGGTCTCAGCACAGGGGGCACTGACTCTATGTATATCAATTTGATGTGGCTACGGCCTTCTTGCACTCAGATCTCATAGAATAAATTTACACCCCTCAGCCAGAAGGTTTTTAGGACGTATCTGGGAGAGTTTGCAAGCTGCTGAAAGCTTGTTACGGATTGAAGCAAGCTCCGAAAGAATTTGACAGCAAAATCAAGAAATGCTTCCTGGAGCTGGGATTGACCCAGAGCACCTCGGACCCGTGCATGTTCTTCTCCGAGGGACCGAAACGGCTTGTGGTAGTTCCATATGTCGATGATGGCATTACGGGAGCCTCATGCAAAGAAGATGCCGAAGAATTCCTCATTGCACTCGGTAAGGCACTTGAAATCACTTTCAAACCACAGGAACTCTTCTTGGGGTTGCACATAGACATTTCCCCAGACCTTAGAACTATCCACATCCATCACTCGAAGTGCATTGCCGACTTGTTGGAAAGATTTGGTATGACGAGTTGCAAGCCGGCCAAGACGCCGCTTGACAGCAGTGCAGAATCCGCCTACGATGGCGAGATTGATGTGTCACTGCCGTGCCGCTCTCTCGTCGGCGGACTGATGTACCTCGCGATTGCGACAAGAGCAGATATAGCCTATGCAGTAGGCTTCTTGTCGAGGTACCTGGATTGCCCAAAGAAACAGTTGTGGAAACAGGGGTTGCACATCTTGAGATACTTGAGTGGAACCAAGACTCACAGCCCCTTTCACTCTAGTGGCGGTTCACGCGAACTCAAGGTCCACAGCGACGCAGATTTCGCTATGTGTGAGAACACCAGACGGAGCACTTCTGGCTCCCTGGTCAAGTTCGGAGAAGGAGCAATTCGCTGCTGCAACCAGCGCCAGAGCTGTGTTTCCACCGGCTCCATGGTCGCGGAGCTGATCGCCGCCTCAGAGGCTTGTAAAGCGGCGATCTGGACGGCAAAACTTCTGAACGAGCTCCACTACCCCGTGAAACCGACCCTACTCATTGACAACGAGGCCACGATTCGACTGACCGAATCTTCGCAACAATTTAAGAACGCGAAACTTTTTGAGGTGAGGTTCTACTACGTCAGAGAGAGATACCTCAACGGAGAGGTCAACGTCGAATGTTGCTCCAGTGAGGTGAACGCCGCAGATTTCCTGACTTAGAAGTTGGATTTCAAAAAGCTTCATACACTGCTCGGAATTGCAGGATTCAATGGCGGCAAGGCTCCTGGTAGCCCTCCTCGTGATTAGCCTCGTAGACTCCGGTCTCGGCTATTTCAACTTCTAGAGAAACCGTCGGAGATCTCTGATCATATTTGATTCATCCTTCTATCATACCCACAATAAACGCACGTTTACTTTGCTCCCTCACTGAGGAAGAAAATTTATTCGACCGCCTTGTAGATCGTATGATCTCGGCAGTCATTGGCTATCCTCATCAGATCGGCGACACTGGCATAGGAGGTTGCTGGAGAGGAGCTTGTCACCGTCATTCGATCCCTTATCGCATGGTGAAAGTCGACGACTACACAGTCGCACCTCTTCTAGCCAGATGCATAAATGCCATCTGAAATCAATCTCAAAGGAATTTGAAACTGTAGTGCTGGGTATCGAGTGAACAGTACTCGAAATCGATGAATTTCCAGTCGTGGGAGAAAACGACGCAGAGACGGAAGATGATGAAGATAAGGGAGTAACCGGCTCGACCGGCGTCGACTTGGTTGAACTCGACGGAGCGGTCGATGTCGTAACAATGACACTTGCTGGAGTGATTGAATTGGTGGTTGAAGAAGGTTTATGGGTGCTCGTACTAGTCGACACTGGTTTACCGGTAGTAGAGGATGATCGAACAGTTGAAGATCGAGAAGAAGGAGTGGCCCTAGTAGCCCGAGTGGTCAGATAGGAAGATGATGGCCTTATCGTAGCACTTGAGAAGAAAGCTCTGGGAGGATGAGCTGTAGCAGTGCGGATATGCAAAGCTCTGCCAGAGATCGGCATCTCGGTAGAAACGATTCGCTGCCACTCTCGTCGATAGCTGGAATCCATCCTCGAGGGAGACGTCGTGGTAGATCTTCGGTACTCCTGTACCACCACACCTCGAGATGGATATCCAGACTCAGCTGAACTGGGCTGATACGGATGACGTTTGTAGAAAGGAGAAACCGTCAGGAGGATCGAAACACTGGTTCGGATGTCGTAGTAGTGGATGTCGTGGAAGTAGAGACAGGCGCGAGAGTCGATGGAACGACGAAGTGGTCGATTGAACGATGGGAACCTCAGAGGACTCCACCACACGGTTCTCAACCGTTGAATTTGGAAGCTGTATGAATCCTGAATTAGCTTCCGAATGCGAACGCTTTGCTAGGCTCGCTCTGTGAAGTTCACCCGGCTCGGAATTGCCAAAGTGGATCGCTGAGAAAGAAGGGAAATTTTTCTGTAACCCTATCTGTGACCCACACTGACGCTCAGTAACTTTTCGTGAATCCCAGAAAATAATTTACCTAAAAGAGCCCCTAGGAAGAGCAGCGTTACCACTACGAATCCAGCCATGTCGACCGAGCTCGAACAACGCTTCAGTGGGAACACCATTGCCGTTCGTGATTTGGATGTGCACTGACTAAATCCGAATCGATCTACTCGCGCGGAATAAGAGCCGCCGCGATCGCACTCTCATGAACGAGAGCTGTTTGTGTTGATCCTCCACAACTCTTCTCGACGACTCCAAACAGCCGACAAGAGTATCAATAACATTAGCTTCTCGCTCAGATTTCGAGAAAAACCACAGGCGAACCACAGACACAGCTCCTAGACTGGGAACCCCTGAAATGGACATTCCAGGACGAACTCGAAAGATGGATGACATGTCGGGAAACGAAGAAAGACAATTTATTTCGAAAGGACTGCTCATTACCCGCCGAAGCAGGTGTACAATTTGCCCTGTCCACAGGATCCCATGGCCCGACCAAGACGACTGTCTTGGGGAGCGCACAACGCCTCCCTCGGAACGGGCTCGTCGGATCTCAACAAAGCACACTTCCCTTCGGCTTTCGACCGACAGACACAAATGCCGTCTCCCCTGAAACAATCGAAAGCGTTGCGATTCAAAATCTCACCTTGCGCGCGGATCAACCCGTGATCCCCGGAGTTGTCCGTTCCCGTCCCTGAGATGACAAAAGCTTTTTTTAAGGGGATGTGATCGAACATAGAAGCTGTATGGGTGACCAGAGAAAATAGACGGGGGAGACTGCTCAATGGAGACTGCTTACCTCGGTAGATCGCCCCAATGACAGCGAGCATGAATAACAGCATGAGGCCGAACTTCAGGGTAGCCCAAAGGCGTTCTCCAAACAACCATTTCAACAGTCGAGCTACGAGCTCGGTGGACGCGGAAGAACTCTTGCTGGAAGTGTCTTCGGAATGAGATTCCTCGCGGGCCGGGGCTGTGGGATCCGCACTGGGCGGTAATTGGAAGAACTCCTGCGAGATCTTTGAGACGACTTGCGGCGTGGACTTGGGGGGGATAGCTGACTTTGCCATATCGAGACCGACTGAGGGATTCGAAAGATGCAAACGATCGAAAAACCACGTTGGTGTTCCAAGAGTCTGAGACAGGCCCCCTCTTTAATAGCCAAGCCCCGAGAGGGCAAATTAGAGAGTAAGAAGCGACAGAAATTATCGCTAAATTTCGATCTCAAAGTTTTTGCCAAACGACCGACATATCCCGTGACTTGACAAAATCGTGGTAAGCTCAGATTCTGAGCAAGTGACATCGAGGTGCAATCGTCTCTGGATGTTCGGAACGTGTAGAGCTGTCCCTGTATCTTTCCTGTTCCTCAGATGTCTGTCTGACAAATGCTCGAAATCGACACATCTCTGTGGAATCTGCTAGTCCCTTATCTCGAGTCTGGCTGACTCGTCGGAAATAACTCGAAATTCTCATCGCATGCGAAACAACGATTTATTCCAAGAGAATGAAGTCAGAGCGAACCCCAGTGGAAGGCCACACGGCCAATGGGGGAGAATGATGAGTATTGTCCATTTCACCTTTCGCTCTAGATACTGAAAACCTCAGTCTGTAACGGTCACTGTACGGTCACCACTCAACCCGTACACAGTGTTTTCAGTATGACCCATATTCGGATGCTCTTCTGTGTTCAACCCTTTCCTATGACTCGCTATATATAAGGACAATACACCTCAGCCAGCTAAGGGGGAGCCCTAGACTGACTCTAGTATTCCGTGTGATCATTCTAGCCGAGGTATCAACGAGAAACGAATATCTCTTCATTATTGTGTAAATAAAATTTGGTATTATGAGACATGATTCAGATCGTTTTCCCTTTTGACTCGAGCGCTACTTGATTTTTGGGGTATTTCACTGGTAGCAGTCTTCACTGGTGGTTGTTTTCTCACCGGTCCAGTGCACCCCACCCTCGCGAGCAATCGCTCCCATGCATTCCGCCTAATCCGACAGTCGCCCTCAAGCGCACCCCGCTCAATCTGCTTCAAATGGTCTTTTAATTTGGCCGCGCGATAGCGGGTCGGCTTTGTTAGATCACTTGTCTCCGAACGATCCGCTCGTTCACGAGGTTCTGTTCGAGTTCAATTAGTCGGACATGCGTTATTTTAGATTCATTCGGACATGGGTCACTTTCACGATCTGAGCGGAGACCCGGACCGTGTTTCGAAGCTTTTTCGGTCGTCCATGCTTAAGTCTCTCAATGGATCTCGAGTGCTCTCCGCTCTAGACACGACTCTTTCCTTCCTTATTGTTTAGTATAAAAGACATGCTGTTTTTGACTTGACTCACCTCACCCTCTAGCCTCCAAGTCTTCTGTCCTCAAGATCACACAGTGACCTAAAGCGTTTAGCCACAAATCCCTCAACTCGTCCAGATACCTCGTCCATCAACATGATCGTCGATGCCGGAGTCGATCAGAAGACCGCAGAAGCTCTTGCCCACAGCAGGCGACTCAACCGAGGTCTCTATAAATATTTCTGCGAGCACAAGCCCTCTGAAGGAGAAAGAAGACTAATGGACATACAGAGGCTCGACGATGAGATTGAGCTCTATAGTGGCAAATCTCACGAAGAGGCCACAGCCGAGGGCATTGAAAAATGGCGCAATTTCAATGAGTAGATGAGGGATGTGTACCTCGAAGAAAATTATACGCGGGACACTTAGGTAGAACTCAGTATAGTAGAACAGACAGTTGGTGTTATCTCAAGTTCTTGACCGAGAGAATCTATGAACTGAATTACGACCTTCTTTGTCACTCCTGCGCACAGGCCATCGTCAACGTAGATGCAAATAATGATGATCTCTGTCCCATTTCAATAGAAGATGCAAGGGTCAGTTTTGCTCCGACTCAGACCCTTCTTCAGAAGGATGGACTCGAATTTCTGGCTGAACTCGAACGGTATCTGGCGCAAACCATAGACAGCACGTAAGAGTCTCCAGACTTTCTTTGGTCCATCATCTTCTCCTTCTGGTTGTTTCATGTAAACTTCGTCATGAAGCTCAGCATTGAGAAAGGCCGTGTCGACGTCAAATTGATGGAGATACAGCTTTTCTTCGGCTGCGATGCTTAAGACACAGCGGACGCCCTCAAGTCTTGCGACCGGAGAAAATATCCGATCAGGGCTGAAGTCTACATTTTCTTGCTGTAGGTATCCACGTGATACCAAGCGCGCCTAGTAGATTTTGGTACCGTCCTGTGCATTCACTTGACCTTGAAGATCCGTCTTGAATCGATTGCTTTTCTGCCTGGTGGCAGCTCAGTTAACTTCCACACTTTCAAGTCTTCCATAGACTTTAATTCCTTTCGAATGGCTTCTTGCCATGTTTCTTTTTCTGGGCTGCTCATTGCATCTTTATATGAGGTAGGCTGATGCGAGCCATTTTCATCGTTACGCGTCCTTGCCTTCGACTGAAACACTGACGGATCATCAACTTCACCGTGTCGCATTGTTCCTTTTCTGTATCTAGATTGTTTGCGTCTGCCAAGTATCTTGAAGGACGGCGAATGTTTTCTTCGACATCAACGTCGAAAATTCTCCGACATCAACGTGGATTTCCTGAGTACCCCTGCGATGACGAACGACTGCTGGAAACAACAAAAGTTCGGCAACAGGCCCCGCCTGACCTGAGGGGCAATCCATGGTTTTAACTTCCAGATCTGTCGATCATCAAACGCACACACTCCGAACGAGGACTGTTATTGTGAGCTCTGCGGTGCAAGCTGCCCAGAGTATCATTTTTATCATTGTAGAAATCAGAAGAACTTCAAGCGGAACGACGCCTGACGGCGTTTCTAATACATGCATTCTTGTCTTCACACCACAAGATGGTAAATGAAAGCAGAATTTTCGTTTTCATGGTCATTTTCAGTATTTCCTTGTTCGTCTTCGTGTTCTGAGGGCCTGTGTCTTTCTGAGCCCCCATTGGATGCAAACAACGTACGCTTCTCGAAGACAACGTCCTTGGTGTTGATGATCGTCTGAGTTTCTGGCATCCAGATTCTGTACCCGAGGCCATGATCTGAGTATCCGACGAGTCTACCCGGATCGCCTCGACGCTCAAGCCTTCGCAGTTTCGGCTGTTGTTTTCTCGCGTAGCATTTCATGCCGAATGGTTGGAGTTTTCCAATGTATGGTTTCTTCTTATATATGATCTCATATGCTGACTTGTTCAGCTCTTCATATATGGATACGATGTTCAATATATCCACACAGTAGCTGACACATTCAGCCCTGAGGTACTTTTTATGTTCAAAACCGGCACTGATTAGATTGGATCAGACCAAATTTATGACTGTGCGATTGCCACGTTCGGCAGTGCCATTTTGCATGGCAATGTATGCACTGCTGAACGTTTGTTCCGCACCGATGTCATCGGGAATTTTCTTGACTTCTTGATTTGTGAATTCAGTTCCGTTGTCCGGATGGAAACGCTTAATGTCGTGACCGATTCGATTTTTGTACCTTTGAGTGTAACTTCAGATAGAATCGGCGGTCTGATCTTTGGTCTGAAGAAATAGACTTTCCTGAATTTCAAAAATTCATCCGTGATCATTAGAAAATGTCTTGAGCTTCCCAGCGACGGGGTAGCCGGGCTACACAAATCTGCTGAGACTGAACCAGGTTCTTTCGCTTTTGCCTGTTCAGACCGACTGTGATATGAGCTTCCGGTTTGCTTCCCCATAATGCAGCTCTGGCACTGATCTAGATCATCTTGATGGCTTATCTTGTTCAGGTTGAGAAACCTTTTTACATATTCCTTGTCAATATGTGCCAGTATTTCGTGGAATCTTCGAAGACTCTGCTTCGGTATTTCTGCATGCTTATTCTCTTCTTTCGGGTCTGTGTTTCCTTGTGCACGATTTCCGTGACCGCGAGAATGGTTGGCTGTCGTAGCCATGATCCTGTACAGTCCCTTTTTCTTAGGAGCCTGTACTGTGGTTTCATTCCTTTTCCTGAGGAGACCGCTTCCACTAATACTGACTTCAAACTTGTCGTCACTCGATTTGCTGGCGGAGATAAAATTCTTCCGCATCTTGGAAACAAACAAAACATCGTGAAGATCAAATGTTTGTGCTTGACCGTGAGCATCGACAGTCAGGCGGATGGTACCCTGCCCGAAAACCTGCAGGCAGTGGTTGCTTCCGACTCTGACTTCCTTGGTATCGGTGTTCTTGTCAAAGTCAGTGAACCAGATCTTTGAGTTCACTATGTGGTGGGATACTCCGCTGTCGATGAGGAATTGATTTGATTTGTCCTGGACGCTGAAGGCGTCAGCCGGAAATTCGTCGGCAACGTTGGCCATTGGCCTGTTTCCAGAATTTTGATTCCTCTCCGGCTTGCGGCATACATTTTGCATGTGTCCCGTTAATCCACAGTTGTAGCACTTGATTTCAGTTCTGCTACGCGTATTTGTTACCCTCCGTTGGTTTGTTTGCCGGACGGAACTTCGGTAGCCGCCGGATCTTGGTCGTCGGCGGAATCTACCTTTTCGAATCTGATTTGGATCTGGATTTCCACTGATTCAGGTTTGTGCAAGCAGAGCTTAGGCGTGGTCTACCAACATGGGTCGGTAACATGGTGCACCATGATCAAGCCAGCGGACGGTCACCATATCAGGCAGATCAATCAATTGATCAAAGCCTCGGATCAGGTGAAGTTCCTGAGACAAGTTGAGGTCCTTGGCCTTAGAATGATCTCAGCGAACAAGGGCTGCATCCTCACTGAAGGAGAGGTCACTTGCTATACCGACTGCGGACTCCGTGTACTTCGTGACTGGGTCGAGCAGACACTCAAGTTAAAATTGGGGATTACTCCCGACAATTTACCAGAACTTGAGGAAGTTCGCGGAAAGTGCGAAACGGAGAGGAAGGAATTCGCTGAACTTCGCGCCGCCCAGCGGAGAGAGTTCCTGAAAAGGAAACGACTCCTGAAGAGAGTCATCCGTGAGGCACAAGGCACAGTATCCAGCGGAGGCGATTCCGACGACGAGCCGGTTCGCCCTAAAAAAGCTGCCGCGCCCCCGACGAACCGAGCCGAGGCCAAAGTACAGAGCTCAGGCAGAAGGGATCACGTCCGGGATCACCGCAGCGCCGCTGGTGGTAGCGACGACAGAGCGACGCGGCACCCCAAAAAACC
>NW_003803631.1:19247-20116 GCF_000255335.2 Galendromus occidentalis
ACCTTCGAGAGCATGCAAGTGCATAAGGGGAACGACTTTGTCGCGCAGGCACTACAAATCGGAGGAAAGAAGTCGGGTTTTCATATCCTTCTACATGAAGCACGGCTCTGTCCGTGAGAACACATCTCTCTGCAGAGCCATGAGCCTCTTCATCAAAAACCAGACCTGTGCGACAAACTGCATAGTTCTCGGTGGCGACGCAAATGCCCACCTAGTGGAACTGGAAGGCCTCTCGAATGAGAGAGGCCAGCTACTGAAAGCGTTTTGCATCGAAAACGGTCTAACGATACTCAATCTGACCGACCTGTCCCGAGGCAAGTACACGAGAGGAAAGTCGTGTATAGACTACAACACGGTGAATGGCACAGCGTTGAGGCAGGTTGAGTCTATGTTGGTTGACGAAGAACGCGAGATTGCTCTGAGCGATCACAATCTCCTCGAGGCAGTGTGCTCCAGACCCACGCACAGAGTGCTCCCAGTGGTCAAGAAAGTTACTATCACGAACTCGTTCGTCGCGGCCAAACTAATAGAAAAAGACCTCACGAGCGCGTCGCAAACGCACTGATGAAATATATTGAGTCTTCAGTCTAGTATGCGCCCAGAAATCCCTGTGGCTAGAATTAGTGAATTCACCAGAGCGGAACGTCCCTGGGTATTTTCTCAACCCTTCCGCACGCTTCATTGTCAGTGTTCTTCTGTAACCCTCAGTATCTGAACAATTAGCTAACCCTGAGCAGTTGTTACAATGTAACCCTTTTCACTGGACCACTATATAAGGATGGAATAAAGACTCCCCATCAGGGGGAACGTTCGCCAGTTACCCAGTGTGTTTGCTGGCCGAAGTATCGATAGGTGGACATTGAAATCTT
>NW_003803631.1:22747-27437 GCF_000255335.2 Galendromus occidentalis
CCGGAAGGCTTTGATGACGGCACCGGCCGCGTATGCTGGCTCCTCAAGGCCTGTTATGGTCTCAAGCAAGCACCTAAAGAGTTTAACACAAAAATTAAAAAGTGTTTTCTGGAAATGGGCCTGAGGCAGAGTAGCTCGGACCACTGCCTCTTCTACTCCAACGGCCCGCATTGCATCTACGTGGCTCTCTACGTCGATGACGGTTTGCTGTCTGTGTCACGGAAGGAAGATGCCGATCACTTCCTCGCAGTCCTCGGTAAGACCTTTGAGTTGACTTCTAATCCCCTCAAGAATTTCCTTGGTCTTCAAATCCAAGTGTCAGAAGATCGTCGTGAGACTCGAGTCGACCAATCCAAGTATATTTCCGATTTACTTGAGCGATTTGGTATGACGGATTGCAAGCCAGCAATCACTCCTTTAGATTCCAATTCGAAATCTGCTCATGAAGGAGAAGTCGACACTAGTCTCCCGTACAGAGCTCTAATCGGAGGTCTCATGTACCTCGCCATTGCAACGAGATTAGACATTGCCTACGCCGTTGGCTTCTTGTCGAGGTTTCTTGACCGGCCCACGGCTTTGCTCTGGAAACAAGGACTCCGAGTTCTGAGGTATCTCAAAGGCACACAGAAGAACGGACTGCTTTACACAAGTAGCGATTCACCCGAGCTGGATTGTTTTAGTGACTCAGACTACGCCGGCGACGAGAGCACCAGACGGAGCACCACCGGCTCTCTTCTCAGATTTGGGGGCGGAGCGGTTGGGTGGACTAGCCAACGCCAAGGCTGTGTTACGCTTTCCAGCATGGAAGCAGAACTTATTGCGGCGTCAGAAACTTGTAAGTCCGCACTCTGGACCGCTCGCCTCCTAGCTGAGTTAGATTTTCAAGTGAAGCCAAAAGTGCTCGTGGACAATCAATCAACGCTTCGCTTAATCAGTTCCTCCCAACAATTTAGAAAAGCAAAGCATATCGAGGTGAGATATTTTCATATCAGAGAACGACTTCAAAATCAAGATATCGAGGTTGATTATTGTCCCACTAATTCGAACGCCGTGGATTGCCTGACGAAGCATTTGGATGCAGCCCAGCTTGAGACGCTTCTCGACATTGCAGAATTCCACCATGGCGGCAGTCGTTCGGACCCTCGTCATGCTTAGCCTGCTGACGAGTGGAATGGCGTATTTTGAATATCTTCGAGATTGCAAACAAGACTGCCAGGTTCAAAATAGGTCATGTTACATCTCCGAACTGTCCCCCACGCACTTTCCGGACTACTGTGCAGAATTCGAAGGCGCTGCATGGAATTGGCGTCCCGGAAAGTCGTGTGTCTTCGTATGAACAAACCTCCCAAGGGTGGAGAGGACATCTGGGAAGATTTCAAACGCCACGAACTACCACCCACTCCTACGCCGGGACCGACTCCACCGAATCCTCCGTCACCTGCGAATGTGATGTGGCTAAAAGCCCTAATCGCCTATTCGATCTCCACGAGCCTAGTTCTTCAGGTGATAGGCTCAGTCGCTCTCCGTCGTTTCGCTCTGAAGCGACTCCGACGCGACTATGCACCATTCCGTGACGCACCTCAAGAGAGTCCTGAAGGACCGTATCGATCAACCGCAGTTGATCTTTGATTAGTCTTCATCTTCTCATAAAGGCATTATTCCCAAAGAATAAACGCCCGTTTTGGAGCTCCCATTCGAAAGCGGCAAATTCATTGTCATTAGTAGAGCTCGGAAGTTCAGGCATTTTGCCATAAATGCCTGCGCCTGCCTTTTTCGGCTCTTCCAGGGGGTTTTCGCCTAAAACGGCTTTCTAGTGCCGAAAAAGCCTTTTTCGGTGTTTTCGGGGTCCGATTTCAGGGAAACGAATTGCCCCGATATCATTCTGAGTGAGATGGGGAATTCGGAAAACGCGCGTTAAACGGCAATCAGTTCTGCGCACGCGCAGTCGTCACGAGAACACAGATGCGAGCGCGGTTCTTCGAAGTTGACCCTTCCACGATCCCTTCTAAATTAAGTTCGCGTGGGGCGAAGCTCTTGTGGGAAAAACGAGAATCTGTGGAGTTCATGAAGAGAATCCTCGAGCAGCGACGACCGAATAGTGCCTCGGAATGCCGAGAGAGAAAGCGACTCCCGGGAGCAGACTGAATCTCTATGTGAGGTATTTCGGCGGTGACATATTGACAACTGATGGAAGCGTCTTATTCTGTAAGATATGCGAGAAGAATATTAATGGCGATAAGAAATATTTCGTGCGTCAACACATCAACAGCGCCTCTCACACTAAGCGTACGACTCGTGACGATGATGCCTCAAAAAAACAGGTTTCACTCCTCCCGAACTTTGTGACCAGGCCACAGAAAGGAAGTGAGTTTAATATGGATCTTTGTGAGACCTTGGTCAAAGCTGATATTCCGTTTTATAAGATACAGAATCCTTGTTTCCGACGCTTCATCGAGAAGTGGTCGAAACAGTATTTCCCCCATGAATCTGCATTGAGGAAAACGTATCTGAAGGAAGTGTACGATGGTACGATACGGATGATTCGAGCCTCAATCGGCGAAGGCAAGATTTGGGTCTCAGTCGATGAGACAACCGATTCGAGGGGTCTTTTCGTGGTCAACACCGTGGTCGGTAAATTGAGTGCTTCTGAGCCGTCGACTGCGTATCTTCTAGGGTCAGAAATCGTTGAGCGAACGAATCACGCCACGATAGCTCAAGCGTTCTGCAACTCGCTGAGCATACTCTGGCCCGAGGGTATTAAGCATGAGCGCGTCTTACTTTTCGTGACAGACGGAGCAAAATACATGAAAAAGGCCGCGGATGGATTGAAAGTTCTCTTTCCCAACATGGTGTACGTCACATGTCTCGCTCATGGCATTCATCGTGTCTGTGAGGAAATTCGGAAACTTTGCCCGGAGACTGATTCCTTCATTGCAAGCGTGAAGAAGTGCTTCCTGAAAGCACCTTCCAGGATACAGAAATTCAGGGATCTCGCCCCGAATTTACCTCTGCCTCCAAGTCCCGTCGTCACCCGTTGGGGTACATGGCTCGAAGCCGCATCCTACCTTGCGGCAAACTACGACAAAATAGAGGAAATTGTAAACAGCTTCGAAAAAGGAGAAGCTCTTTATATCTTCAAGAGTCAGGAGATGCTGCGGAACCCTGCTCTGAAGAATCAGCTCTTGTTCGTTTCTGCCAATTATCGGAATATTCCCGATGGCATCAGAAGATTAGAGTGTACGGCACAGTCGCTTGAAACCACATGTGGTATCGTGGAAGACATAGGGTTTTGTCTAGAGAGGGCGACTGGACCGAAAGCCGGTCTCATCAAAGCAAAGTTCGAGACCGTCCTGAATAAGAATCAAGGGTATAGCACTCTCAGAGATATACTGTCCGCTCTCCGTGGTGACGGAGAAGTGATGGCTTTAGGGAACTTCGATTTGCCAGACCTTGCATTGTATCGATACGCCCCAATGGTAAGCGTAGACGTGGAACGCTCGTTTTCACGATATAAGATGCTGCTATCGGACCGACGTCAATCTTTCACGCCTGAGAACGCGATGTATCATATAGTTTCCTTGTGTAACAATACCGACGAATAAACTAGCGTATAGATTTCATCGCCTATATTGCCTTTTTTGCCTATTCATTGAGCCTTTTCCGGTCATTTTAGATGCCTTCTTGCCTGCCTTTTCCGAGATTTTTCAGTGCCTGAACTTCCGAGCTCTAGTCATTAGGTTGAATAGACTGTGAAGCGAGAACAGTGTGATCCTATTGCAGCTTTATCCGACACAGAAGCTCTGGTTTCGGCATTTTCAATTGGCAGAACCAGAGCATGTTTCGGGATAGCCAAATGGATTTGAATCAACACACACTTGCGCTCTTGAGGTCGAATGCACAGTCTTACGTTCTCCAAACGTGTACACCTATATCTCTTCAAATCAATTCGAATCCGCTCCACTGTTTCTTGAACGCGCGTTGTTGTGGAAATGCTTGCTTCGCTGGTCGTTGTGAGTTTCTGGTCTAGTGTTTCCTCCGCTGGAATCTCAGAGCTCCTCGACATAGCGGGCTTTGGTGTCGTTGAACTGGGTGCTTGAAGAGGTGAGAACTCAGTAGTGCTGGACGGTCTGATAGTGGTGGGAGCCACAAATTTCTTGGTGGTTGACGGCGGTAATGTCGGTGCCCTGGTAGTACTGGTGGTGGTAGTAGTCGGGGGCTTCCTGGAAGTAGTTCGAGGTCGAGCAGTTGTAGAACTAGGTCGCCGAGTAGTAGTTTTCGGCCGTGCTGTGGTTGTAAGACCCCGGATGAAAAGAGGTCTCGAAGAAGTCATTCTTGTAAATGATCGCTCGGTTCGCTCCCAAACCCCTGAAGGTTTCGTCGTGGTAGATGACGTCGAGTACACGGGAACCGAGGGTCGAATGACTCTCCACGCATAGGCAACGTGTTCACCCTTCACGGCTTCACTAGACTCGACTGATCCTCGGCTCCGCTCGTACGAACTGTATTCTCTGGCCGTAGAGATGACTGGAGTGACGATTGGATGTCGACTGGGAGTTAAGGTCGACGGCACGCGCTTCACTGGAGAACTTAGAGTTGTTCTGAGTTGTTCACCCGATTCAGTCGATGATTGGGAAGGAATGTCGGTAGAATTCCGGGTCAAGCTAAGCGAACCAACGGGTTCACTCGGACT
>NW_003803632.1:0-1374 GCF_000255335.2 Galendromus occidentalis
AATGCGTTTGAAGGGAAGCATGGGGGGCGCAATCCGCCAGCGTTCAGGGGCCTTCTTCATTGTGCTCGCACAACATTCGTACCGCTCTTGAATACCCATCTTCGCGTTACCTCTGTGGCGTTTATCCATGCGCAAGTCTAGCCATGAGCCTGAAAGCTTGCACATGGGAATTCGATCCTGTCAATATCTTACGGAGAGCGGAAAGGATGGTTTCGCAGCAGTGACGAGTCACTACGCGGCCACCAAGTTCTCCGGCTGACCCATCGGTGTCCTTGATCAGCGCATTGAGATTACTCTCCGCTTCGAGGCCGGGATCCTCCTATAGTCTGGCACACCTGGCCGTGTACGCGGAAAGAAAATGGACCGAAGTCCGGATAATTTTTCCCTGAGCAGTCATCGAAGCCATTGCTAATGCGTTATTGAAGTTGCGGATGGTCGTTCGAAAACTTTTGCAGTTTTGAACCACAGATTCGTCGTGTCGAAATATTCGGGGGTCCGGAGCGAGATTCCCGGTTCACCACGATACCAGCCTTCTTGACCCATCTGGCATCCGTGATTCAGCGGGTTCCTTGACTTCAGGGAAAGATGCGAACGCATCGAGCAATATGAAGCTTGCTGAATTCATGATGAAGGGCCGTCTAGGAAGGAATTCGAAAAACGTGTTTGCTCACATTGTGCTGTCATCGGGCTTTCCAAAAAAGCGACGTTCCTCGAGGAATGCCCCCCTCAATTTTCTTTTCAATTTCTTCGGACCTATCCGCCCCCAATCGACATACCGAGAAATACTAGGATGAGCCATGATTCAATAACTTAAAACTTACCTTCAATTCACGTTTTTTTGCAGCGCCGAACATCCCCCCCCCCGAAAACATGCTCCCCGCCACGATACGTCACTGAACAAGACCCTAGTGTATCTGATATACTTGCAGCGACGCGAACGAAAAAAAATATCAGGCGGCTCATTTGCTCTTCTTCGTACTGGTGTTCTAGAAATGGAGCCTGCCCAGCAGCCCTCGGTATGGAGGGTGAGTTTAATTGAACCTGAACCCTCTCTTCTGGCGAAAAGTTCTGCGTAAATCGCTCTCACCTGTGGAGAATCATAACTGTTTAGATCTAACTGCATCGTTTACTCTCAGGGCGGAGACAGCTCGCGTGTAATCGACGGTCTTCGTCGACGTCGACGTTAATAACAACGACTTAGCGACAACACCAATTCTGCTCGTCAGAGATAGGAAATATCAGTGATAGGACACATGCTTTACATCAGGTAAACTATTCACAATGGTTTCACAAAACATCTATACCTCCATGTTCACTTATCGTAGAATCATACGCGGACCGACGACGAGGCGGGAGCGAAGTGGGGGCAGCACT
>NW_003803632.1:1880-2458 GCF_000255335.2 Galendromus occidentalis
ACAGGCTCGCTGGCGGCATGTTACGGTTGAGGAGGTGGGCGGTACTCTGGTGTCCCTCTTCGTGGGTCTCGTCATCGGCATGGTCTTCATGCATCGCTTGTGTACGTAAAAATAACTTGACATCAAAACAATGTATATATATGTATATATGACCAGCCGCCATGCCCGCTCCGCATCGCGTGGACATTAGGTAGTGCGTTCGCGCTTCTGCGAGCGGAGGAAGTCACAACTCTTGAAGTCGGTGTATTTGGCTGACGTCAGTGGCGTATATACAGGGGGGCCCAGAGAGCTATGCCCCCCCCCCTAAATTTTTGCTCGCAATGCTGAGGTTTAGGCTCTGAGACGGCGCATCATCATTTTCGAGCGTTGGCCCCCTCCAAAATTCGTGTAGCCTCCCCCCCAAAAAAACGTATATACGCCACTGGCTGACGTTGTTACAATATGCATAGAATAGATGCAGCCACTGAACACCATCGTGTTTCTTTCCAGCAAGCGGAGGAAAGGCAGAGACGAAGCCGCCCGGCTCAGGGTAGATGTCCGTTATTGCGAGTCGAAGCTCTCGCTTCGTGTGTCCGCCC
>NW_003803632.1:3436-9067 GCF_000255335.2 Galendromus occidentalis
ATCGCGGCTTTCCCGAATGCCGAAATTCACGGTTGCTTATTCCATTTGGTAAAAAGTAGTGAAGAAAAAGCTATCGTCCTTGAATCTCCTGAAACGCTACAATGCAGATTCGAATTTCTCGCTCTGGTCTCGGATGATTCCGGCGATGGCCTTCGTGAGAGAAGATCTCCTTGACAGATCAATGATGGCTCTTCTGGAAGTTTTACCAGAAGAGTTGAAACCCGTCCACACTTACTTCGAGCTTACGTATGTGGGTCGCATACTCAGCGTTCGCCTAGATGGGTCAGTCATCAGGGACAATCCGCTCTTCAGCTCCGATGTGTGGTCGGTCCATGAAAAGACTCTGAACGGTGAGAGCCGCACCAACAACTTCGCCGGAGCTGCTCATCGAAAACTCCAGGAGGCTTTCGGCGTCTGTCATCCTTCCGTCTGGAAGTTCATCGATGGTCTCCGGCATGTGCAGCACATGGCAGACGCCGAGCTCGAGCGATACAATGTAGGATCTGCGCCGGCTCCAAAAAGACGCAGATATCTGAATCGAGAGCCGGTGGCCTTTCTGCGAGGGATCGCAAACAATTTCCTCATGGAAAACTAGAAAAATCTTGTGATTCTAGTGTCTTGATCCACCGTTGTCCTCCCATCTATCACTTCCATCCTTGTGAAAAATACATAATGAGCTAAACTAATCCTCACGGGAGTCTCACTGGAAACCATCCTCCCTTCTAACCAGTTCTCTATCGGTTTGCGAACCTTCCTTGCTTGTGAGAAACATGATAAAATTACGTGAGATGACTTGACCTGGGATCCCTGTGTTTTTTTTTATGGGTAATAAAGATTTATTCGAGATGTTTGCAAGGGACGTCAGCGAGTATATATAGTGATTGAATGTGTCAGCCGACTCCATCCAGTCTGTCCACGGTCGGCAGTGATCCGCTAACCGCTGCGCCGTTTCCCCTTTGGACCTCGATGGAAACCCTCTGAAGCAAGAACTTAGTTGCCCGCCTATCCCCGGTTGCCACCTCGATGCGTTTCCCCGAGTCGCGCAGGAAGAACTCCGTAGACTTGCCCATGACACCAAGGGTCTCTAGGGCGACGGGTTGGACGATGAAGCGGCTTTCAAGTTCGCGATATTTCAACAGCTTGCTCCTATCCGCGAGGCTCGCAATCGCCCCTTCCGAAGGAGCAGCCCTGGGTCGATGCGATGGGGCCAAGGTACCCCATACGGTAGAGTCCCAAACGAGCGCTTTCCCGGAGCTCCACAGCGATAGCGTAAGTCCATCCGGACGGAGGGCAGAATTTCTTGACAGGCCCGACGGCTCGAGCTCGTTGGCGATCGCGACAGAGCGGAGAGCGCGGGATCTGACGGTGTTGAGCGCCCTGTGTCGGGAATGGCGGCCGCTGCTTCGAGCGCAGCTTAGTCCACGTTCGCCCAAGACGGAAACTGAGGAGTTGCATCTAGCGCAGAGGTGAGGCGCGCAGATCGGAACACCGAGTCGCAGACCAGCAGCGATGCGGAGTGTGTTCTTGTCCAGCATCGTGCCGTTGGGCGAGGAAGGGATGGCGAAAAGCCATTTGCCACTGCTTGGATGGAAGACGGCGTTTAGACGAGCGCTCTCTCGATCTCCGGATGCGTCGCGGGACAGCTCTGACCGTCGTGTCGCTATGACCGCTCTGTCCAAGGTTGTCTGGGAAATTTCATCGGGGATCCCGTTCCAACGATTCTGGAAAGTCTGCGACAGGCGCTCGATCCGGGCTCTTAGGTGGGCGGCGACGTCCGGGGGCGAGAAGCTCGCGGCTAACTCTTTGAACTGACTCAACGAACCCAAGTGGGCGCTGGCTGCTAAGTCGACCGTCGATCGGACCCCGAGGCCCCCGGCAGCGACTGGTGGGGACGCCTGCTTCCAAGTGTTGGCGTCACTCAGATCGAGGTTGAGGACTCACTGTCGGAGCTTATCGTCTGCTCGCTGCAGGAGGTCACAGAAAGCATCGGTGTCAGCGCATCGGAGAACGTAGAGTTGACGTGGAGCGGAGAGACTGCATCGGACCAGGTAGAGTGCCGGATGAGCCTAAAGAATAGGGAGCCTCGAGCACCACAGATCTATCAGAGCCTGCTCCTTCATCAGAACTCCCTCGACAGAACGAGCACTCAACGGTGCACCTAGCAGCTCCTGTTCCGGTTCGGCCAACAGGCGGGCGTTCGGAAACAGCCGTCGAACTCCCTGAAGGCGCTCCGAGCGCGACTCGGCGATCTCAGACAGAACGATCAGCTCGCACTTGGCGTCGTTAAGCGCCAGGCCCGATAAAGACGCGAAATCCTTCACTCTCTGGACGTCAGCAGTCACGGACTCTAGTGAGCCACCGAGCACGCCGTCGTTCAGGAACCAGGGCTCGAACTCCGATTCCAAGGTAGATAGCAGGCGATGGAAAGCGACACAGAAGAGAGCGGGGCCCCACGGATCGCCTTGTTGGACGCCGTTTCTTGAGAGAATGATTTGGTCTCCTCAGAAAAGTTTGGTCGGGAGTCGGTACGCCTGATGTATCATCGGGTGAAGTGCCGGGAAGTTAGTCTTGACCGAAGTGAGATCCCTCCGCAGGGCGTTGAAAGCGTTTGCGAAGTCAAGCTTGACGAAAACGTTCCCGGACTCTCTGTTGATCTCCAGATAGCTGGTAGCGGCATGTACCGCGGCCTCGCAGCCGCCCTCGACACCGATCCCTAGCTGTGTGGGAGCCACGAAGTCTCGGATGGACTCCTTGAATTTGCGAACAGCTGCCTTCCCAGCGAATCGAGGCAGAGTGTTGCCGACGGCAATCGGTCTGATGGCTCCGTCCTTCTTGCGAAGTGCCAGCAGGTTTGCGCCATAGAAAGTCTCTAGCGCGAAGTCCGGCACGCGGCCGTTGATCACCAGAGAGCAGAACCTCGTCAAGACTCCGATCAAAGAACAGAAGTCGTTGTCTTTCCGAATGAGATCTTTGAGGTAGCGTGGCCGTAGACCATCAGGGCCTCCGCTTGAGCTGTTGAGGAAGCTGAGGACGGCCGCTCTTATCAGGGTGTTTGGGGTATGTCAGGGTGCTTTGCCTCGAGGATCTGTCGCGTCGCGTCATCGAAAGGAGCTGACATGACGTCAGTCGAGAGAAGCGTTCGAGCGGCCGCGGAAACGTCACCCTGGGATAGTTTGAGCTGGACCAGACGAGCTGTTGAGCTTTCGCGAAAAGTGGTGACGGAGGGACGAGAACGAGCGTTCGCCGTCGGTCTGGGAGGGAGATCTTTCTCTCTGTGGAAGCGATTGAGATTCCCCCGTATGAGAGATGTGAGAGAGCGGCCACGAACTTTTGCAATCGGTATTGACAGTACAGAAGTAGTGAAGCAGTAGAAAGCGGACCATGCCGGCAGATCATTTGACGTGCACACCGCGTGGAGAACTTCAATCAGTTCTTCGGTCACGGTGGTTCTTATGCTGCGGGGAATGATGGAGACCAGTTTCGAGTGCATCTTCCGGATGAGGTTGATGCGTTTGATGACGGACTCAAGAGACTCGGGGGCGGGCAAGACGTTTGCCAGTGCGGCCGGAGCGGAGTGAGATGGGGAGGCAAGAGCCGCCCGGGAAGTTGAGGGCTGACTAGAAAATAATGAGTCGGCACGCGCAGCGCGTAGCGACGGGTGCATTCGACTGGTATGGATTCTAAGACCACGGACGTTCGCGGCCTCGAAAGAGCAGTGGGGACATGTAGTTTGTGCGTTCGAAGAGATCGGAGGTGAGAGATGTGGAGCGGGATCGCCATTCGATCCCACAGAAGAATTTCTATCGGTCATTGTCTGATTCTAGAGGAGCTGTCTCGCGAAGTGGAGTCTGAGGAGAGCTAGCACATCGACCCAGGTAACTAGAACGGTAGCATGGGGCGGAAACGCGCCGACGAGAACTCAAGCATCGGAGCCAGTGACTAGACCGAGAGTGCCCAAATGCACGAAATGCACGAGGTTCGGACACACAGCGAAAACGTGTAAGGACGTTAGAGTCATGACCTCGACGTATGGGTTCATTCCGGGAAATTTCTTCGATACGAAAGACGATGTGGGAATCAAGCAGGTTATGGTAGATGGAAAGGAATGGGGAACGAAGATAGACACTGAGGTGGACATCAGCGTGATTTCAGAGCAGTCGGCGGAGGGCTTGAAATTGGATATAGAGCCAAGCGCAGTGAATCAGGTTCGCGGAGTAGGCGGAAGCGGAATTAAACCGGTAGGCCAGGCGAAGGTTAATCTGGAAACCGATGGGCTGCAATTGACCGATGTCACGCTGGCAATTCTTCCGAATCAGGCTATGCCGTACGAGGAAATTCTGTTGGGAAAGGATCTTCTGGATAGGGGATATGTCACGGTTTACTGGGAGGGGCAATCCTGGACTTTGAAACCGGATAAATTCGAAGAAATCGCGACGATGCTCCCGAAAACAACACCGAAGGTACAGCTCAAGACGAAGGATACGGTCAATCTAGAGCCGCGTACGGTTGCGTTCATTAAGGCGGAACCGGTACGCAGGAAGGAGGGATGTCTCATTCTCGAGGATAGTCAGGATTATGGCGTCTTATGGCAAATTCAGGATGAGGAGGTAGTGATTCCCGTAGCGAACACAGGTAGCCAGGAACTCAGGTTAGAAGCAGGTACGGTTGTAGCGCGCGGAACGCCGATGGATGAGGAGGTGATCTACAGATTCAAGTGGAAAGAGGCGAGCGTCTGTCAAGTGTCTGTAGAAGAGCAGACAGCGGAGATGGCGCCGATGTTGACTTCACTATAGGAGAGGAGGTTCCGCAGGCGTACCGAACACGACTCCTCGCCTTGGTGAACAAGTATCGAGATGTCGTGGCGACGTCGATGAGAGAATTGGGGAGAACGGAATTGACCGAACTCGATATAGAGGGGATTAAGGATAGCCAGCCCGTGAGGGCGAAACCATATAGGCTGTCGGTCGTAGAGAGGCAAGCGTTACAAGAGATCACTCAGCAGACGCAAGAGGCAGGCATGATCAGCAGGTCGAACTCAGCGTATGCTAGTCCAGTACTCTTTTAGTCAAAAAGGCGGACGGTGGATGGCGAATGGTCATCGATTATCGCAGGCTGAATGCGCAGACAGTGAAGCAAAACTATCCATTGCCATTAATCGACGATATCCTTGACGAGGTCGGAGGGAGAAGTTTATACTCAACCTTCGATTTGGCGTGGGGCTACTTTCAAATTCCCATGAAGAAGAGAGCAGCGGAAAAGGCAGCTTTTGTCACATCCGAGGGACATTACGAACCTCGAGTGATGATGATGGAGCTATGTAATGCACCAGCGAAATTCCAGGAACTAATGGTCAGGGTTGAAGAAATGGTAGGCGGAAGGCAAACGTTTCCTTTTCTGGACGATATGATCACAGCATCGGATAAGATGGATGATCATCTCAGGCAAATTGAGGGAATCTTAGGGGCATTGATACAAGCAGGCCTCACAGTCAGGCTCCAGAAATGCAAATTCTTCATGAAGTCAGTACAGTTTTTGGGGTTCAAAATTTCCAAGGACGGAGTACAGCCTGGGACTAGGAAATTAGAGGCGGTAGATAAATTCTCGATACCAAAGGATGTCCAAGAAGTAAGG
>NW_003803633.1:0-2931 GCF_000255335.2 Galendromus occidentalis
ATACGGGCGTCCAAATCTCCCCGGCTGATGAGGCAAGAGGCAACAGCGCGACCATGAATGGAAGCGACGATGAAATTGGGTCGGACGAGTTTCGAGATGACAGGGAAGAGACGGCGTTTGAGCCGGAGGAATATTCGTCGACACCCGGGGAGTCGTCAGCGTCAGAAGGCAGTCTGGTCTCGCGTTGGTTCAATGCATTGAGACCCCGGCACCTGATTCGACAGCCCTCGAGACTTGAGCTGGATCCGTCGGCGAAATCTTACGAAGGATAACGGTTCTCTTCTAGAAGGGGAGGTGTGGGAACGCGGGAGTTCCCCAAATAATAATCATTACTTTCAAGTCATTTGATGACGAATAAAAGGGCTAGGAATAAGCCCGGAACAATTCAGTTCCATCCTGTAACGACGAAGCTCTGTATCCGACTAGCGAAGTGAGAGTTATCACATTGGCGACCCTGTGACGACCTTCAGATGACCTTGAGTGACCTTGAACCTTGGTTCAGGTCGCGATCCTTGGAACTTCGCGCCTTCCTCCCGCCTACCGCCCGCTCAATGGTCTCCCGGTGCCAGGCGGACCTCTTCAGTCCGAACGTAGCCTGTCTTAGCCGACCCCCTCTTTGCTGGAAGCCTCTAGACTCGATATATCCGATACTAGCGGGAAGAACCGCACCGAGACTCCTCGATGGGGTACACCTTCGGTTGCTGCTCCCTGTTCGAGGCGGATTTCTCGTGGATTGTCGGCTCAATCTCCGGGGTTATTCCCGGTACGAGATCCAGGCACTCCTACTCCAGAACTTCAGGTTCTCACTCAATAATCCGGAGGACCGGTCCTGCTGATCCGATTCCGCCCGTCCGCGGTTCGGAATCGTTGTCGGTAGACGAGCTGCAGGTCGACCTCCTCGACTTCACTGTGGGGTGCACGACAGCGGAGCTAACCGAAACGCGTGCGTCTCCTCGTCGTTTTTACTGCGGACTGCGTCACGCTTCGAATCTATCAGACTCGTTCTGAACGTAGCCGCGAAAGAGAAGCTCGAACTCTACCAGTTCGACGTTGCATCTGCTTTCTTATCCGCAGACATTGAAGAAGAATTGTATATGGATCAACCGGATGGCTTTCAGGACAACACCTCACGAGTGTGCAGGTTGAACAAGGCACTCTATGGGAGTCGCCAAGCCCCCCGTTGCTTTCACTCGAAAATCAAATCCATACTTCTCAGTCTAGGACTCAGACAGAGTCTGTCAAATATCCCATGCTAAATATTCTAAAACCAAAACCCACGACGTGTGACGCCCAGTCATCTTGTGATCCGACTTCGAGTCAATTGTAATCGCTTGTAAAGACGCGCGCTCTCCGCGCCTCCTCCGTCGCGTCCGATGGAAAGGCGCTGGAGAGAGACAGATCTCCTAAATCAAAATAAAAGTAGTGGCTCTCTGTTCGCCTACCGCGAATGACGTGTTCTCGGTGCGATAAGCCTAACCGACGAAGTTGCCAGCCCCGAGGAATGGCACCGTGACCTGGATCAGTGTCAAATCTACCCAAAAACACAACGCGAGGTACCCGTACGATCTTCAATCAGCGTTTCACCTACCGAGGACCGCTGACACCGCTCAAAACGTCAAACTTCAACATGCCGCTGTCCGCACCGGGAGTATCAAAAACCGCTCCAACGGAGAGTACTCCGCTCAATCAAGCGCTCGAGTGAGAGATCAGAACGCTTCGAAGACGCCGAACCAATTGGCGAAACTCGGCGATCGAGATCGCGGATGGGTTCAAAGCTGACCAGCCGACCGCGAGGGAAAGCCAGGTTGTACTTAACCAACTTGTCGAGCTCCGCCAGCAGATACGCGAGGCCGACAACCGGATGCTCACTCTCCTCGAGGACGAGGACGAGATTGATCTCGAGATCGACGAGGACGAGATTGATCTCGAGATCGACGAGGCCGAATCGTTTGATCGACGTTTCAGGGCTGTCATCGCGGCCGCCGCCGTCGCCTCTCATGCCGTGGTGCCGGCAGCCGCTGCCGAGGCCTCCCTCTACGAGACTCCGCACCAGCCGCGAAGGGTCCAGTTTGATGATATCGGCCCAAGCTCAACGCAAGGCACCGGCGATGAGCAAGAGGTGGCGGCCGACGTCGTGGGTCAGGCTTCGGTCGACAACTTACAGCGGTCCGCAATCGCCTCCGTCCCGTACATCCGCCATATCCGCGAATCCGAACTCGCGCCGCCGATCTTCGAGGGCGACCGCGTGAAGTATCGACCGTTCATGACGAGATTCGACAGCTATGTGAACCGAATCTACGACATCACCCCGCTCGAGTGCTTGATAGTCCTGCAGAAATACCTGCGCGGCGAACCCCTGCAACTCGTCAGCGCACTGGAGCTCGTGGACAGCAACTACGCCGTCGCGCTTCAGGTACTTAGGTCATACTGAGCATCGCAGCAAGAGAGAAACAGCCAATCTACCAACTGGACGTGAAAACTGTGTTTCTCTACGGAGATCTCGAAGAAGAAATTTTCATGGATCAACCGGAAGGATTTTCCGATGGAACTAATCGAGTATGTCTGCTGAAGAAATCAATCTACGAGCTCAAACAAGCTCCAAGATGCTTCCACGCGAAAATCAAGTCAGTATTCTCAGATATGGATATGCAACAGAATAGCCAGGATCTATGCGTCTTCTATAGCAAGAACAAGCTCATGCTCAGCCTCTATGTGGACGACGCAATCCTGACTGCTGACTCTGAGCGAACAATCATCAATTTCTGAAAACAATTGGAAAAGGAACTAGATATCACCTACAGACCAGCAGAAATGTTCTTGGGAATCCAAATCGAGATGATAAAGGATAAGAGCCTATTCATCAATCAAGAAAATTACGTCAAGGAAATTCTCGAAATGTTCGGGATGAGCAACTGCCGATCTACGAAGATT
>NW_003803634.1:0-2453 GCF_000255335.2 Galendromus occidentalis
CTGTTCCTGATTTTGGGTACGCTCCGCCTGCTGCAATCATTGGTCCGCGGCGCATACCACTGCTTCCTGGGCCAACTCCTCGGTCACAACGTGAACTTCAAAAAGTTCGCCGGGAAATGGGCTGTCGTCACGGGAGCGTCCGATGGCATCGGCAGGGCCTACGCGGAACAGCTCGCGCAGAAGGGTATCAACATCTGTTTGATATCCAGGACTCAGTCGAAGCTCGATGAGGTCGCTGCCGTGATCCAGGACAAGTTCAAAGTTGAAACGAAAACCCTGTCTGTCGACTTCTCTTCGAACGACCGCGGCTGCTATGAAGTCATCCGCAAGCTCATCTCGAATCTCGAAGTCGCTGTGCTGGTGAACAATGTCGGCATGAGTTTCCCGTACCCGGAGTATTTCACCGAGGTGCCCGATGGTGATCACCTCATGGATCAGATGATCCAGGCCAACTGCACGTCGGGAACTCTGATGATGCGTCTTGTTCTTCCGGGAATGGCTTCTCGACACAGTGGAGTTGTCATTAACGTGTCGTCCTTGTCGAACATGTACCCGTTGCCGCTGCTCGGCGTCTACGCGGGAACGAAAGCTATATGGAATTCCTCTCCCAGGCGACCGCATGTGAATATCAGAATCTCGGAGTTATCGTTCAGTCAGTGAAGCCAGCGTTCGTGTCGACGAAAATGTCCAAGATCCGCAAAGCCAGCCTCAATGTTCCGACCCCGGATGCCTATGTCCGACAAGCCCTCACCACCGTCGGACTTGAGACGTCAACCTACGGTTATATCCCCCATAAGATACGCGGCTATTCCAGGAGGTAGCTTCAACAGCATGCCTCTCCACTGTATGTTGTCCTTGTCTCTCAGGATGATGTCCGGACTTAGAGCCCTTCGCTATAAGAAAGACAAGAGAGAGGACCCTATTCAGCAACTCAAAAACGACAGTAGATCGAGTCAGGCAGCTCGACGACTTCTTAGATTCAGAATGATAATCAACGCCATTCCACCAGAGATTAGATCTATGTGACACTGTATTCTATAGTATTTATGTACGGAGTGTATACTGTGATGCCAGGCTGACCTGGCGAATGTAACGGTTCGAGATTTCTGTTCAATTATGTGGTGAATAAAATGTGAGATCTTTCTACAAAATGTTATCCGACGCTCGCTCGATCCTTCGGAGGCTCATTATCCTGACTAGAATCAGCGCGTTTGCCTCGAGAGAAATCTCAGATGAGAACTCGTTGGCTGGGATTCCCTCCGCTGAAAGCACCCGATTGCATCGAAGTAATACGAACAGACTCTCAATTATATGGATCAAGGCCTCGGTGATGCTTTCGGTACCCGATGAGAATGATCATTCTCAGGAGCAAGCGTTCGCTTCTCGAATGTTTCTTCCGGTTTTCATGATTGGAGAATTATTGAAATTCAAGTACGTATCTCCTTCAATTGGAGAGAATGCTCTGAGAACATGAAAGAATTGAGGAGCATGCTCCGATTGAGGGATGAGAGAGGGGCATCCGACGGTCCGGATCAAAAAGCGCGGATAGTGGATATTACCCGAAGAGTACAAGACTGGTATAGAGCTGAAAAACGCATATCTGCTTCGAGCGATTGGCCCCGGTACGTGGACTGTGCTTGAGGTGGCGGACAGACTCGGGGAGGCGGGCCAATCGGAAGATTCTCGAAAAACCTTTCTCCTTCAGGTTTTTTTTTGGGTTGGTAGTCCACCCAAGTCATTCGTGAACAACCATCGGCCCGGGAACTTCGATTCATTCGGAAGCTCTGAGCATTGGAGAAAGAGATAGAGTTCTGCTTGCTCGGCGCCGGCTGCGTATTTGCTGTTGAGCAGAGCTTTTTCATATTCGTCGCTTATCGGCGAGAGCGAATTGAGGCCGAGCGAACGTGTCAACGTCCCCCGTCGAGATCGATAGGCGCACCTGAATCCACAATGAGTCAGTCAGATGGAACCTCATATCATCAGAATTGGAAGATCCAAATTTCCCTATGGACAATCGTCAGTGGGCCGCGGTAGTTCTGAGACCGAAGTGATTGTGGACTCTCGAAGAGACTAATCTTTGGGGGCGGAGATCCATCTCTATTGGCAGCGTCGCCGTTGTTGAGAAAGACACGCTCGGACGATCGGGACACGCGAGGGATATTTCCCTCAGTTTGCATTTCTGATCATTTTCCCAGTCACGGAACATCGTAAGTTCTCAACTGAAGATGTTGAACGCGTATTCGTCATGGAGCTTGTGGCGCGCCCCATCTGTGTGGTCTTCGTGATTCTGCATCTGAGCCTCGGAGTTCCCTTGGCTTGGACTTCGGTGGGGAATTTCCGCGGGACCGTGCAGGATTTCGGCAAACGTCAAGTCGAAGTGTTCGCCGGGATACCGTTCGCGAAACCGGCCCTGAAACTCAATCGTTTCAGACCGCCAGAGAAACTGAAACGTT
>NW_003803634.1:2473-6328 GCF_000255335.2 Galendromus occidentalis
GATTTCGAGGTTCGCTCCCTTCGGCGTGGTCAAATACCCCGCGTCCTGTGTTCAGTTGCCGGCCACCAACACGAGTGAGGACTGTCTGTATCTATCTGTGTGGAGACGTCAGGGAACAATCGCAATTAATCGGAAACCAGTAGTCGTAATCATACATGACGGTGGCTTCTACAGAGGGAGTGGCCACGGTGAATGGCACGGAAACGCTCTCGCGGCTCTGGGAGACGTAATCGTGGTCGGCTTCAACTATAGGCTCGGAGTGTTGGGTTTCCTCGATCTCGACGTGCACGGCGCCGAAGGCTCCGTGGGACTCGAAGACCAGCGACTCGCTCTGGAATGGGTCCATGATCACATATCCGGGTTCGGCGGGGACCGGCATAACATCATTCTTCTCGGTACCGAGGCTGGAGCGTCCAGCGCGATTTACCACATCAACCAGACCCCGAGTCGATACCAGGGTGCGATCGTCGATCTGCTATGGTCACCCCCGGACGATAAAAGGACTCTCTTCGAAAGAGGACTCGAGGTATCCAAGAACCTAAATTGTTCCGGGGAAAAACCGGAGGAAATCGCTTTTTGTTTGCGCACGCAGAGTGTGGAAACTTTGGCGGGAATAGGCCAATTTTTCTACCCGAACATAAGCACCGACGTCAGGATGAACGGCCTTCCCGTGGTGGTCGGCTTCGCCGTGCCTGGTTCTCGTAACGTCGCTTTGGCGTCTGTATGCAGAACACTCCGCTGGGCCGAAAGCGCTGCAGAAGCGGGATCCCCGGTGAACCTTTTCCTCTGGCGGAACGATTCACCAGCCCTACTGGAATTCATCGGATCTGCTCTGGGCCCGAGCTCCGGAGACAATAAATCCACTCAGGACCACAGCGATTCTGCGATCTCGAGCTTGGACTTAATAGAGATTGTGTCGAGTTTTGCTCGAGATCATTCAGTGGAAAAGTTCAAATCAGTCGTTTGGCCGACGGTTCACGACGGAAAAAATGTGCTTGTATTCGATGGGAACAATGCCGAGCTTCAGAGGGAAATCCCTCTCATGGACGAATGCAATTCCGGACACAAAATCAAATGAGAAATCGGTCGGGTGGCTGACCGAGGCCCCATTCGGCAGAGAGAGTCCCGAGGCTTACTCGATCCACCGCGTTCGAACGATCCGTGTACGCTACGGTCAGTGGTCATCCGAGAATCTCAATAAAATTTCACAATAATTCGCTTTCGATTCGTCGCTTTCTCCATTGGATTTATCAGAAAACGTGCATGGTAGAGTCATGGATTATCTTTCAAGATCATTGAGCGATCCTGAGATGATAGGGAGGCCGAGGAGCCCGAGCAGCTCCCACGCGGTCTCCGATGAGCTCTGAGAGCAGATTCACGACACTGAAAAGGTTTTCCGCTCCGAAGTTCTGTACCGCGTGGGATGCTCTCGCCCTACCGATGAAAGGAAAGCGATGCCCTCGAATTCGTTGGGTTTTTCAAAGAACTGAAAACAATAAAGGAAATCTTTAGCATTCAGGAATCATGTGGACCAGGAATGACACCGCTCCGAGCGGAATACCTGGAGGACTCTCAAGCGAGATAAGCGATCGCCCACGACCCACGATTGCGATAACTAAAATTGTTGCGTTCCCGCCGTTCAATTCAAATCGGCCCCGGATAATTATAAACGAAGCCGAATTAAAGGTTACTCGCTTTCAAACGAGCGCACGGACCTCCTGCTTTCTCGTGTCTTCCCCTACAGAGAGCACTTCATTGACGCAGTTGAACTTCGAATCAGTTCGACCTGCCTTGATGTAACGACGATCCAGGTCTGGAAGACATTCTCACTCAGTGAAATGGCAAGAACTATCAAGCAGTCAGTTGCTCAAAACCGGGGGGAATCATCTACGGGAACGAAAAGGGTGGTCGTGACGGAGTCATCCACAATGCGAAACACCGCACCGTCTCGCTCCCCGGGACGTTCGTCAACAAACAAGCGCAGGATCTGGTCTTCATAAACTTGGACACGGACGATTCCTCGGACACGCAATCACGCCCGCACTCAGCAAGCCTACTTGTCGGCCCACGCCGATCCAGAGAGAATCGAAGTCCAACTGGACTTCGAAGTCCAGTTGGACTTCGAAGTTGCATGCTTACGAGCGATTCCGCACGAATTTCCATTGTCCGACATTAAGGGTTGTAACTTCCATCAAAACTATCGCCTCTGGAGGAAGATCCAAAGCCTGGGTCTCGTGTACCAATTCAACGATCCCCCAGTGAAGCGGTCGATTCGTTCGTGCTCTGCTCTGAGTTCGGTTCCGTTGGATAGAGTAGACGATGCCTGGCTAGGAATTGACGCGGAATCTCCGCCGTCCGACCACCTGGCTCATGGGGAAGTAGAAGCCTCCAAAGAGTACGTGATCAATACGTGGCTCGAGAATGCCTCGGTGTCCCCACGTAGTCTGTGGAACCACTGTGGTAATTTCGGCGCCCGGACGACCAATCACGTAGAGGCTTGGCACAGCGCCTTGAATAGGTCAATCCGGAAGGAGCATGTGAATCTTTTTGAGCTCATCCTCACATCGAAGAAAGAAGAAGATAAAGGAAGAGCAGACCGGCTCTTGCTCCGCGCCGGATAGCCGTCTCCGAAACTGTCCACTGAATACCGAATCGTGAACGATCGATTGATCCGCCTGACGAATGAGTTCGAGACCGGAGCGAAAACTCTGATGAAATACGTTTTCAGCGCCGCTTTCAACTTTAAGAACTAGACATTGTAAGATATGACTCCAATAATAATATAAGATCCCCTTTGTGAGCGGGGTAGGAATGCAATGCATCCGTGAAACGAAGTCATTCTCATTTTTTCTTCCAGTTAGCTCGAGGGTTGATCGAAGGATAATACATGGAAGTCCCACTCGCAAGTCAAGAAGGGCTTTCCCACCCATGATTCGCCGCCGCGGCCTAAACCGTCGCAGATTCGCGCACTCAGGAATGACCGCGAGCATATTCCGTCGCCGCGGCAAATGCGTCGTTTTTCCAAGCTTCCGCCGCCGCGCACTCAGGGCTAACCGCGAAGCATGTGGTTCCTACCTTATTTTCCCTAGACATACTCCTTTGTATATTGTCCGCTCGCCGGGCATCCTCTATTACTTTTTCTTTTTACTTTTTACTTTCCTTTAGAAGTTTCTGATCGTTTCAACACGCAGTCAGAGCGCATTTTCGAGGCCTAAATAAACTCCTAACGGTTACTCGAGCTCCTCCGACTCCAAGAATATTTTACGGTTCAGTGTGCCCTAAGGTGTCTGTCTTGAGAATATTTTTCTGTTTCATGTTCCTCGAGAAGTTTGTGTTTCACAATGGATTCAGCGATTGAAGAACCGATCGCTCCTCGAACTCGCTCAGGTTCAAGATCTTTTCCGACGCAGGGAGCATAGAGGCAACGTCAACACAGAGGTACACTATCAGCGGAGAACCGTGAATGGATTCGCGAAGCTGATCGCATGCAACATCGACAGAGAAGACGTCAACCGACAATCTTACCAGCACCGCACGCATTGACCTTGCGAGAGACCACTCTTTTTTGACCTGGGGCCGATGAGTACACTCTGTGCGTCATGCCGCGCGTCTCACTTCCAAGCAGAAGTGAATCCCCGGCACCCGGACATTTTCAGTGAATGCTGTGACACAGGCCGAATGGCTTTGCGACTTTTTGAAAATTATCCGGAAGAACTGAGACTTCTTTTCCTGCCTGTACAGTCGGATGATATGGAGCTTAGAAACCGTCACAAAAACCACGAGAACATCCGAAACTTCAATTCTGCATTGGCTCTGGCTTCCGTGGGGGCTCGACTCGCGCCGCCCGTAGGACGG
>NW_003803634.1:6958-10295 GCF_000255335.2 Galendromus occidentalis
CTACATCCTTGATACAGAGCAGGCTACCGACTTGCGTCTTCAACAGAACAGCCAGTGTGATTCGAATACCATGAGGACTTTGAGTTCTCTGTTGATGGCTGTCAATCCTTACGCGAGAGCGCTCAAAATGATGAGCGAAATCGAGGCAGCAGAAAATAAACTCGCGCTCCGAGAGCAACGACCTCTTCCGAAACTAGCTATGCGCTTCGAGAAGGCAACTTCCCGTGGTCTAGAAAGTCGCCCGTACGATTTGCCGACTGCAAACGAAGTCGCCGTCGTTTATGTTACTGAACACGACGACGTTCCTTCGCAGAGAAGCTTGGCTGTGCATCAGAGAAGCGGTACGCTGACCCACATATCCATCCTCGATGAACGATGCGATACGCTCGCTTACCCGTTATTTTTCCCCACTGGCCAATCGGGTTGGCATCCGACTTTGATGAATTCGGAACACTAGAGGATCACGCAGAAAGATTTCTATTCCTGTTTGTTGTCCGTACGGAATGACGAGTTTAATCCATTGCTACATGGAAGAAAACTTCTGCAACAATTTGTCGCTGACGCGTATGTCAAGATCGAGCAGAATCGACTCAACTACCATATAACCCATCAGAGAGAGCTCCGCATCGACACTTATAGCAGATTGAGTGATCATTTCCACGATGACGTGCCGGGACCCCCAGGGAGACGAATCGTTCTCCCATCTTCGTTCATCGGGAGCCCCCGGAATATGCAGCACAGCGATGCGAACTGGGCGGAAATCAAGGAGAATCTGTATTCAGGCCAATCGGCATGCGATCGTCTGGATTTAGTGAGCCGTGTATCCCAGCTTAAACTAGCCGAGTTGTACAAGGATCTCTTCAAGGAACATATTTTCGGCAGAGTAGTAGCTTTCGCCAGCGTCACTGAATTTTAGAAGCGTGGTCTTCCACACTGTCACATGCTCTTGATCCTAGCTTCAGAGTTCAAACCACGCACGGCAGGCGAGGTTGACACTTTCTGTTGCGCTGAGGTTCCCGATCCTCAATCTGAGGCTCCTTTGCACCAGGCTGTGAAATCTTCCATGGTTCACCGCCGTTGTGGATTTGGCTCTCAGGCTCCCTGCATGAAAGATGGCAAGTGCACGAAAAAGTTTCCGAAGTCGCTCCGAGACATTACATGCATCGCGACTGACGGTTATCCAGAACTCCGACGGCGTAATCGATACACGATTTCCTTGCGAGAAGATCGATACGGCGATGAGTCGATCGTTCCGTATAGTCCTTATCTACTGCTAAAGTACAGCGCTAACATTAATGTAGAGATTTGTGGCTGGATATCCGCAGTGAAATATTTGTGCAAGTACGTTTATAAGGCTCCCGATAGAGCGAATTTAGTAATTCCGAACGATTCCGATGTCGATGAAATCAAAACTCATCTGAATGCTCGCTACGTTTGCGCCCCGGAAGCTTTGCACCGGATTTTCGGCTATGAGCTACAGCGGAAATCTCACGCCATGAAAGGCATGCAATGCCAAAACCGATTATTGGCAGAATATATTCCGTACACCCGAGTGATGTCGAACGTTATGCGATGAGAATTCTCCTACTCGACACGAAAGGAGCAACATCATTCGAGAGCTTGCGCACGGTAGAAGGAACGCTATGTCCGTCCTTCCATTCGGCTACCCGAGCAGCTGGCTTTCTCGAGGATGACGGATATTTCAGAAGCAGTCTCAGCGAAGCTGCAACATTCCGGATGCCAGCTTCTTTGAGAGGCTTTTAGCGTAGAACTACGCTATAGCCCCCGGTAACGGGCACCATTTTCAATGGGGAGTATTGGGGGGCCAAAGCTCGAAAAAATTCGAATCTTGGGATCTGATCTCGTGGATCGGGCCCATTCACATGTAGTTTTTCGAATCCAAATCAGCACCAGCAGTTGGAAAACATTGTCGCTCTCTTTTCGCTCTCCACTTAACTCTGGGAACGAGTCAACGCCGCGCCAAGACGCGACGCCTACGTCTCGGAACGGAAAAAACGTCAATCGCCTCCGACATATGGACGTCAATCTCTTGGTGCTGATTCTCTTCAATCCTCTGCACTATGCGGGCAAATTGTTGCAGCAGTTTATAGTGGACAGTTGGCTGAAAATCGAAATGAATCGCGTGAACTTCATTCGTCAAAATCAAACGCAGTTGAGACTCGACACTGTCCAGGGCCTTCAGGACTATATGCTCAGCGACAACAACATTCCTGGACCACCCGGTCGTAAGATAATTCTGGCAGCTTACTTTGTTGGAGGTCCAAGATACATGATCGCTCAATATCAGGATGCTATGAGCATCGTGTCCAAATACGGCAAACCAGACCTATTCTTAACCTTCACATGCAACCCTGCGTGGCCGGAGATCGTGGAAAATCTGAACCCCGGCCAAACTGCATCTGATCGCCCGGACTCGGTAGCACGCGTCTTCCACTTGAAAGTCAAGGCATTTTGTGAAGAAATACTGAAACGTCAGGTCCTAGGCGAAGTTGCGGCGTATATCTACGTCATTGAATTTCAGAAGAGAGGTATACCGCATATGCATATGGTCCTGACCTTGAAAGCTGCCTCGAAACTACGGACACCTTCAGAGGTTGACTCCTTGATTTCTGCGGAACTTCCGGATTCAATAACCGACGCGCCACTCCACAGCATCGTATCTAAATGCATGATTCACCGACCATGCGGCCAGCGAAATCCGAACGCGCCTTGCATGATCAGAGGACGCTGTTCGAAAGGGTACCCTAAAGGGTTCCGGAGTGAAACCTCACTCGCCGTCAATGGCTTCCCGGAATATCGCCGCCGCGAAGACGGTCGCTCCGTTCACTCTCAAGGCTCACAATTAGACATCGTGCCATATTGCCCGTATTTAACGTTGCTCTTCAATGCACACTATTAATGTTGAGCTTTGTGCGCTCATCCAACGCCGTAAAGTATCTTTATAAGTACGTTTATAAAGGTCCGGATCGCGCCAGGATCCACTTGAGCACTGCACCCGAAGAACAGCATCTCGATGAAATCGATTGCTATTGGAACACGCGTTACGTATGCGCACCCGTAAGCAGCTCATAGAATTTTTGGATTTGCAATGAGCGACCGCAGTGACTGCGTGGTAAGATTACAAGTTCATTTACCTGGCTTTGAAAGTGTCCGGTTTCAAGCAGGAAACGAAGACCCGGCGCTCCGAGAAGCGTCGGGTCGTTTCTCAAACTTGACGGCATTTTTCGCCTACAACAAACGGTGCCGAGACCTCGAGAGCGAGCATGGCCGTCTCCCAGATGATTTAATCGATTCACGAGTGCTACGGTATCACGAA
>NW_003803635.1:0-3372 GCF_000255335.2 Galendromus occidentalis
GCAGCTATTTAGGTGTTGAAATTGTCTCAGGAATCCAACGCACTAAGTTCCGAGGTGATCCGAGCAATATTTCCGGAGCTAGACCGGTTTGTTGGAAAATTACCATCGATAGATGATTGCCTTTCCATAAATTACTGTCTGGAATTTTCTCGAAGTCAGTGTTTACGATAATTACACCAAGTTAACTTTCCAATACCCTGAATGTTAATGTTTACTGTCACAACATAGTCTGATCTATGTGCCAATTATATTTACGGAACCAGTCCTTCCTGGACAAGTCTATGGAGCTGTACTAGTATATAAACCACACTGAAATAAACATCAGACACAGATTCTTCTGTCACACGCAAACCTGCGTCCTCATTCCTGAGAGCATCTTCCCTACGAGACCTCGCCCCTCGGAGATCATCTGAACCCTGTGCCGAATCAACTCTAGACTCTTGGACCGTGGACTCCTACTGACTGAGCACCTTCTCAGTGAGCCAACGCTCAGGATCCTCACGGATTCCCAACACCAATGCAATCTCCGACCTGAATAAGCTCGATAAAGTAGCCCAGATAATCTACGCAGCTCCCAACGTGGATGCGAAAGATTATGAACAGTCAATGTTCATGGAGAATCTACTGCAGAGCATCCCATCCACCGAGAATATCGACCTACGATATATCTCAAGAAACCCTAAGTACATACATTGACGACAAAGGGTGGACAACCGCTGGCAGAGTGGAAGCCATGATCAGGATAGACCGAGCAATTGCCGGACATCTAGATATCACAGAAGCTGACCTCGACAACCAGCTGGCGGAAATCCTAGGCGAGCTGCGAGGTAAACCCGACACAGAAGCCAAGGCCCAAGACAAGAAGACTCGACCCCCCTATAAAAGTCGACAGCCGAACGCGAAGTCGAGAGCAAGGGCGACAACAAGACGACCCATCTCGCTCTCGCAACGCGCCAAGCTCCGGACGCTCGGAAAAGCCATCGCGTCCTCATTCCCAAAAGCGGGACGTTCCAAGGGAGGCCGGCCGGAAGAGAAACAGAGGCGAAACATCGATGGACTCCGGGGAGGTCGAGAAGAAGAAGCAAAGACCAACTGGTCAAAGCCGACACGACGACCGGAGCCAGAGCGATCGTCCAGTTACATCCGGCACGGGGAGGGAGGCTGGGCCTCAACACCTCACATCCACACCGCGCCCGGATAGGACGACAAGGGAGACCGAAATACTGGCATCCCTTGAAAGCGCTCTAATGAAGGAGGAATGACGGCGAGACTCCCCTCGAAGACACCAAGCCAGGTCAATAAAGAACTGTCGATTTACTTCAAACTTGGTGTTTTCAATATGCAAGGGGGAAAGAATGCTGTCAAATGGGGGAGCCTCAGGATTTACTGGATAAACAGAGAGGGGGCGAATCGAGCGACTACGATATCCTACTTTTATCTGAAACGAATCTCATGAATCTGGAAGAGCCACCACCAATGGAGGGGTTCACATTCCTCGGAAGCAATCGAAACGGCCCGTCTGGTAGTAAGTCATCTGGTGGAACCGGGATACTCATCCGGTCCGACATGGGCGAAATTCACTGGACACACAAACGGAACGACTTCATTGCCATAGGGATTGATATAGAAGGTCAATATTGGATCATCATATCAGTATACGCAGCAACTACTACTAACCAGGCGAATAGAGACCAATTCAATGAGATTGGAGAAACTATTCGAACTCACAAAAAAAGGGTAGTAGAATCGTGGTGGCAGGCGACATAAACGCCCACCTCCCACAATTCGACAGGAGACTCGACGGTCGCGGCAAACTCCTCCTGGATCTAGCCGACAAGAACGACCTCACGATTCTAAACCTGACAGAGAAGTGTAGCGGAAAAACCACAAGACTACAAGGCGGAATTTCCTCTACACTGGACTACGTGCTATGCAACTCCCTCGCATACAGAGACGTTAGAGACAAGCACATAGACGAAAAGAAAGAAATCCTACACTGGAGCGACCATCATTTGATTACCATACATATAGGTAAATCAAAAATGAAGGCTCGGTCAGAGAAGGTACGAGTGAGAATTCTAGGGTCCCAAAAAGCAGCCGAAATGGCTTCGGAAATCTTGGAAGCCAAGGTTCGATCAACTAGATTACAAGGATCTGAGAAAAATCATGCAGGAGGCTATGACCCGGAATACGAAACTCGTGACTCTAAACCCGAAAAAATCTCTTACCTCTCCAGAGCTATCGAGACTATCGAAGCTCAGGAAAGAACAGAATCGGGCTCGGAGGAGAGCAAGACGCACTGGAAGAGGCGTCGCGGAGGCAATGCAACGATACAGACAAGCACAAGATGCCATTAGAAACGAAGTTGCTCGTCTGCTCGAAATAGAAGATCGTAAAACACACGACCGAATCATGGGCGCCCCCAGGCAAGCAAGAGCAAAAGCATTCTGGGACCACGTCAGAAAGGGAGAGAAGAAAACTCCAAGGAAGATCCAAGTGATAGATGCGAATGAGAACATAATCCAAACATCGGAGATGAAATCTCGCGTCACTCTAGCAGCAAAGAGTCTACTTGGAGCCACGGAGGGCTCCGCTACCGAGCGAGCAATAAATCTTCCTAGAAAACCGGTAGAGTTGATCGTGACTGGAATTCAAGTGAGATCTGCCCTGGCAACGATCTCAACTACCTCAGCCACTGGCCCAGACAAAATACCGACAAAAATCCTCAAAGCGCTGAAAGACGTCGGGTATGAATATATATCGGATGTCTTCAATGCTATCCTCCAAGGACAGCAGGAGCTTCCGCTGGAGTGGAGAAGAGGGAGGGTATCTCTGATCGAAAAGCCAAACTCGACCAGAGGTAATCTCACAACCTACCGACCCATTACCGTGTCAGACGCCCTGTATAGAGTATTCACCAAGATCTTGGGAAAACATATACAAGAATGGACAGAAAACACGGGACAGCTATCAGAAATGCAGAATGGGTTCCGGAGAGACCGCAGAGGAGATGACAATGTGTTCATCTTGACAACTGCAATAGAGATCGCAAGGGCCAATACTGAAACAAAGGGGCTCTACTGCGTATTTCTAGACGCCACGAAAGCCTACGATCAAATCGACCGAAACAGGCTGTGGCAAACTCTAGAAGAGAGAGGAATGAGCACACCACTAGTCGAATTCCTAAAATACATGTACGAGGATACAAGAGTATTTCTCAAACATGGGGACCATACCTCTGACGAGATATCCATCACCGATGGTCTTCGGCAGGGATGTCCTCTCTTCAGCACTCTCTTCAGCCTATACATAGCGAACCTAGAAAATGAACTCCTGGCAACAGGGCTCGGCTTCAGGGTCTCGATGAGAGGC
>NW_003803636.1:0-1275 GCF_000255335.2 Galendromus occidentalis
CCGCAACGCGTTCAATTCTATGCCCTGGGAAGTGGTAATGAGTGCGCTCGGTGGCGCGGGAGTCTCTCCCTACTTACGAAGAATGATCGGAAGTTACCTCAAGGACCGATGGGTCACAACAGCAGACGGAGCGAGCTATCCGATGACAGCAGGCGTACCACAAGGCTCGATAATCGGACCGACTCTCTGGAACGTCGCTTACAACGGAGTCCTGGAGTTAAACTTCCCGGAAGGGACTGTCACATACGAGTCGTCGTATGGTGGTACGAGTCCCTTGAGGAGCTTCCTCTTCACACGGAAAGCCCTATCAGAACTTTCAAGCGGAACTCCTTCGAAGAGGAAGCTCCTCAAGGGACTCGCTCAGATCTACGATCCGCTGGGTATTCTGACCCCGGTCACCGTCAGAGCGAAAACGCTCTTCCAGTCGCTCTGGAAGCTCGGAATCGATTGGGACGATCCGTTACCGACGGAAGTCATCGAATCGTACCAGAATTTCGTCACCATGCTAAGGCAGAGCACCGACATAAGAGTCGAACGGGCGCTCAGCCAACGTTTCTCTACCGCGAGGTTCGAACTACATTCTTTCTGTGACGCTTCGCTCGAAGCCTACGGCGCAGCGATATACCTGAGAACTATCGACAAGGGTTTCGCTCAAGCCAGGCTAGTCGTGGCAAAAGCTCGGGTGGCACCAGCTAAGCAGAAGTGGTCGATCCATCGTTACGAGCTAATGGGAGCTCTCATGGCAGCTCGGATCACTTCCAATATCCGAGAATACTTGAAGCTAACCGTGGCAAAGGAATATTTCTGGATTGATAACATGGCATGCGTGTCATGGATCAAGAGTCAACCCGAGAAGTGGCAGCCGTTCGTGGCGAACAGAGTTCGCGAAATCTCGAAACTGACGGACGCCAGCGCGTGGCGATACATCAAGTCGGAAGAAAACCCAGCGGACATCCTATCCAGGGGCACCGACATCTCGAATCCACAGAGCCGTTACCGATGGCTCTCCGGACCGATGTGGCTCAGCGATCCTACCTGGAAACCACCGACTGAGCAGATCGACATAGTAGAAACAGCGGAAGAACGGAAAGCGACACCCACTCAATGTTTACACACAGTGCGCTACGACGAGAACGACGTTATCGACGATCTTCTCAATCCAGCCCGTTTCTCCTCTTGGTACAAGCTAATCAGAGCACAGGCTTTCTGCAACCGGCTCAAGACGTTCGCTCAGTCGATCAAGTCGAGACGGCGTCGATCCCGCTCGAGCGGAAC
>NW_003803636.1:1295-10195 GCF_000255335.2 Galendromus occidentalis
CGGCGACGGCGAGATATTGTGCGGCGAAGAAGACGACCGTCACGATGACTAGAAACACAAAGAGGTTCAGCAAAACTCCAGTGGAGTATATTCCGTCGTAGTGGAATAATGCTGACCGTGTCTGGGTTGAGGGCTCTGCCTGATTCACGACGGCGGGTGCTTGCACGGAGATCTCCGAAAGTGGAGAGAGTGGCGCCTCGGTCATGCAATCTGAAGCGACTGCGGGGAGGTCCTGGTGCACAACGTCGATTGTTGCGGGGGGGGCTCGCTCAACGCCGGTACGGAGGGAAGTTCAACTTTTGTTGACAGCTTGGCAACCTCAGCCTTTGAAAGCTCGACCTGAGCCCGGAGATATCGTTGTTCTTTTTCCCAGTTATTGATTGGCTGTAGCGGTCGTACCTCATCGTCTGCTAATCGAGATACTATATGATCACTTCAAGCTCAAGGAATAATTTCGGATCTATAAAACAAATAAGAATTCAGTTGCACTCGACATACACACCGGAATCACTTGGGTCGATTGAGCTTCGGGGCAGTAGGGATTTTTCCGACATGGTCGCAAAATCTTCGTGTTTTTCCTGCCACACGGGATAAGAAAAATCAGCTGTTTTTGCCACAGCTATCAGATAGAAGGGTCAAGTAACATTGATCAAAATCTAATCTGAGATTTTGTTAAGCGATTGACAAAAAAGGGGGACTTACGCTCGCGGTTTAACCTTGTGAACCTTCGGCGCTGGAGTTTTCTTCGACTGAGAACGACCCGGAGATCTTGGTCTCTGTGGCAAACGCAAAGAGGGGGCTCTGCAGCCCCTCCTTATATACTCTGAGGAGGTAAACTGCAACTTCTACCCGGAAGTTCAGCAGCGCCAGCTATGCCCTATAAACTGACTTCTTCTGCCCGTTTCAGACAAGAAGGCCGAATTAACCCGCAAGATAATAGAAGAGTGGAAAAAGGGAGAGAATGGTAGAATTTCTGACTAATTTTCTATCCAAGGTTTCTTTCCCACTCTTGCCTTGCCTTTCTTAGCTACTCAGCCTACTCGGCTGTATTACAACCCACTAGCCCGGCCTTATTTAAAACATTCCATATAGGGAAACACGTGGTTTTATAGATTATACAGAAAATACAGAATGTGTCCTTTCTCTTCTGCTGTATATAAGACTCAGCGATTCCCTCAATAAAATACTGACAGGATTCAGTCATATTTGCTTCGTCAACTCCTGCTGTTCTTATTCAACTGTGGTGTGCTCCAGAAGTGCCATCTCACGATCTCCGATACTGTAGAGTATCCTCAGTCATCTATCAAAATTCGAAACCTATTTCCTTCAGGTACAAACACTCCTTACTACCGCGACTTGGAAGTAATTCTATCAGGCGTCGAATCAATCGTGAACCAGAGACCGTTGACGACGGTCTCTACCGACCCTAATGAAATTCGAGCGCTAACGCCGGCAAACCTCCTATTCGGTTACGACGGCGAATCGCGACTGCCGGAATCGGAGGAAATTCCAAAGCTACGTAAGGATATCGGATCCATAGTCTTCTCGAGACGATGGCTATTGCAACAGAGGATGCTAACGGCATTCTGGAAACGCTTCCACGCGTAGTACCTCGCTTATCTTCGGACAGCCCATGCGAGACGACCAGTCAGTCAGCGATCTCTACGGGTAGGCGAAGTATGCATCCTGAAAGAGGACGACACCCCGAGAACTCGATGGCCATTAGTCAGAGTCATCGAGTTACACAGTTCAACCGATAACAAGAGTCGATCATGCACAATCCGATTCGGAAACGGTCAAACCCTGACCAGGCCGACGAAGCTGCTCTACCCATTAGAGGAAGAGGCTTCGGATCCGCTGCAATAAGTAAAAATGTTAAGTGACGGGTTTCTGTTACCGACACAACCCTCTCGGTCGAGCCAACCGAGAATTGAATATCAGCAATCAACATAACTTCACACAATTCAGATACGGAAAATATTGCTCTCAGAGGACACTCCATCAGGGGCAACCAGGGCCGCCGTCAGAAAATGTCATTTCATCATCGAGCAAGACAACGGCACAAAACCGCGCCCAGCCAACAAACCGGCGTGGCCGTCATCAGTTCTCGCCCTCATCGGACGCCTCCTCGATACGAATGTCGACCTCGTCGTCAGAGTCATCGGGATCCGGATCGACAACCCGAATCCCGGTAAACTTCACCAACTTTTTAGACGTCGCCTTCGTCCGATGACGGGAACGCCGAATGTACCGCTTCACGAGCTGGCGACGAGTGGGAGTACACCGAGCACTACTTGGGCCAGCTTCGGAGGGAGCGGGCGCGAGCCGCACCTTCCGCTCAGTCTTGCCGGGCCCGGGGACCACCTTGGTGATGCGAAGAACACCATCGCCCGGGGGAAGGGCCGGACCAGCCCACGAGGGAACAGGTCGCGCTGTCGGTGGGGCTGGCGCTGAGGGCGGGGGCTCGACGGACGGCGACTCTGGAACCGGGGGAGTAACCCGCGCGCGCTTGTACTCCAGGACAGGAGGATTCGGATCTTCGATGTCGATCACCTCGGAGGGACCGTCGATGGCGGGTGTCGGTAACACCACAGCCAGTTCTTCCACGATCGGGACGACGACTTCAGAGGGGGCAACCTCCGGGCTCGGCGATACGGCATGCTGCTGGGCGACCCTGCGAGCAAAGGCGCCATACCGGTAGGCGGGGGCTCCCGACGGCAGAGTTCCAGTCTGCCTCAAGGCGCGCGCCCTTTCGAAGTAAACTCGTCGAGACGACGCGTCGTCCACACCGGGAGGAGCTCCTCGCGGATCTCATCCCAGGAGAGTCGAGCAAAAACTCGGGTCCTCGACCCGCATGGCGCAGACGAACACCCCGAAAGGGGAGTTATGGAACACCCGACGACTTGAGCACGCGTGGCGCTTACGTTTCTGACCGCGCCGACGGGCAGGTCTGCTCAGAGGACCAGAGGGGGGTCGAGGGGTGCGTTGCCGACGTTCCCTTTCATCTTCATCGTCATCACGCCTGCGTCCTCGGGACGAACGAACATTCGGGAACACCATGGTGGGAACTTTGAGGATCGCACAGCGGAAGCTGTTCACACCGTCGAAGAACAACGCGGAATGAAATGGAGGGAGATCGTTCGATCACAACAATCGATGTGCGAGACGGAAACGAAAAGATCGAATTTCGGCTGAGACACCTATGTGGCGTCGAAGGAAAACAAAGAGAACATGGGGGAATGTCACATACGAGTCGTCGTCAGGTGTAATAGAGGTCCCGATTCTGTGCATATTCCCGTATCCATACATATTTCCAGCAATGCAGTGTCAAACAATAAATGTCGTGCATCGGGGACGGTCGCGTGAGGGAGAGGGAGAGAGGGAGAAAAAGATAACATTCATTCACTCGGGAAATCAGCAAGAGAGGTGTCTATCACGTTAGACAACTCCCAGCCCCAATCCCTCATTTAGCGCACGTATCCCCCATCAGCGACCGTGAAGGACAACCCCGTGTCTTCCTTGACTAGCCAGTGGCGGATTCGTGACAACCGGCTCGACCGGCGTCGACTTGGTTGAACTCGACGGAGCGGTCGATGTCGTAACAATAACACTTACAGGAGTGATTGAATTGGTGGTTGAAGGAGGTTTGAGGGTGCTCGTACTAGTCAACTCTGGTTTACCGGTAGTAGTTGTAGGAGATGATCGATTACTTGTAGATCGAGAAGAAGGAGTGGCCCTAGAAGCCCGAGTGGTCCGATAAGGAGATGGTGGCTTTATCGTAGTACTTGAGAAGAAAGCTCTAGAAGGATGAGCTGTAGCAGTGCGAATATGCAAAGCTCTGCCAGAGATCGGCATCTCGGTAGAAACGATTCGCCGCCACTCTCGTCGATAGCTGAAATCCATCCTCGGGGGAGACGTCGTGGTAGATGTTCGGTACTCCTGTACCACCACACGTCGAGATGGATATCCAGACTCAGCTGAACTGGGCTGATACGGATGACGTTCGTAGAAAGGAGAAACCGTCAGTCCGGAGGATCGAAACACCGGTTTGGATGTCGTAGTATAGGATGTCGTGGTAGTAGAGACAGGCGCGAGAGTCGATGGAACAACGAACCTGTTTGGAGGGGTGGATTGAACGATGGGAACCTCAGAGAACTCCACCACACGGTTCTCAATCGTCGAATTTGGAAGCTGAATGAGTCCTGAATTTGCTTCCGAATGTGAACGCTTTGCTAGGCTCGCTCTGTGAAGCTCACCCGGCTCGGAATAGCAAAAGTGAATCGCTGAGAAAGAATGGAAAATTTTCTGTAACCCTATCTGTGAGCCACACTGATGCTCAGTAACTTGTCGTGAATCCCAGAAAAGAACTTACTTAACAGAGCCCCTAGGAAGAGCAGCGTTTCCACTACGAATCCAGCCATGTCGGCCGAGCTCGAACAACGCTTCAGTGAGAGCACCATTGCTGATCGAGATTTGGATATGCACTGAGTGAGTCTAAATCGATCTACTTGCGCGGAATAGGCGCCGCCGCGATCGCGCTCTCATGAACGAAACTTGTTTGTCTTGACCCTCCAGAACTCTTCTCCGAAACTCTAAAGAGCCGACATGCGTATCAATAACATAAGCTACTAGCTCATATTTCGAAGGAACCACAGAGCTGGATGCGAACGGGGAAGACGACCTAAGAATACCCAGATGAGAGTCGGGGAGACCAAATGAGGATAAAACAAACCAGGTGGAATCGAAAATTGTAATACTCATGTATTAAAAATTACTACTCGAAACACGTGAAAACCTGATACTCAGAACAACCCCCCAGGACCCTGCTCATTAGATGATGCTGCGGCATGCACACCGCTTCACGGAGGACCGGGGCAGCAGACCTCAGGAGCGCACACTTGGATTCCGTTTTGGAGAGACAGACCCACACTCCGTCTTCGTGAACGCACGAGAAAGTGTCCAAGTCGAGAAAGACACTTCGGTCGCGGAGCAGGGGACCGTTGAAGGCACTATCCGGTCCTCCCCCCGAAAAGAAAAAAAGGAAGTTAGATCAATTCCCCGATCTCGATAGTCGCTCCGTCTATATTTTTTTGAAGCATTTTCTTCGAAAGGGAACGGGGATCTGGGCAGACTCACTCCGAGATATTGCCGCAATCAGGGCAATCAGCAGGCACACCCCGATCATGTACTCCAGAAGGGCCCACAGGCGATTTTGCAGAAGCGAAGTCAAAACGGTTGACAGCGAGAAACCTTTCTCGATGTCCGATGAGGTGTCCGAGGAGCTTTTCGACGGAGCGGTGGGGTGGGGAACCTCAGATGACAGAATGGAAACTACCTGGTGCCTCACCGGTAGATAGAACAATTCCGAGGTACTTATAGCCGACGCTATAGGTACTGAGCATCCCTGTATCGCGAGCCCTCCGCAGTCCGTTTCCTTGTTCGGAGAGAAGACGACTATGGCGCCGTTTTTGGGTTGAATGTAATGTCGCGCTCGTCTCCAAATTCGCTCGTTATTTGGAGGAGTCTTCGCATTTAATTACTGTTCGTTGCTATCAGTACGAGATCGTCGGCGAACAGGAGGCCTGGGATTTTGAAAGAGCTATCCTCTTTAAGGTCCCATTGCCATTTTTTTGTTCGAACGTGGGAGCTGTCACATGCGGCTCCAGACGAGATATTGGAAGCGCGCAGAGATGAGATTACGAGAGCTACCGTCTTAGGGCGCCCTCGGGTTCTCCCTCCGAAAGACGGGATGTATCCATGATTCAGCAGCGTAGTGATCTGGGAATCTGGTGTGAATTATTCATGTCCTAGGAATACTACGCCGATGACTAATAAATATCTGTAACTTCGGGTCCCCCGGTGACAGCGTCAGGTGCTGTCGGTCTCGCGTGACGTAAGCACTGCGGCGTCGCGGCGCAGCCATCTAGAGGCGCGCGTGCAGAGACAAACAGAAGAAAAACAGAGGTAGCGGAACGAGCAGCTCGCATCCAGAGCCCCAGTATCTTTGGCGCTTCGCGACCTCAAACGATCAACGAGCCGAAGCTCGGAAATCCTGACGTGTTGCCTAGGGCCCGGGTTCAGTTCGCGACTACAACCTGGTCTCCTAATTGCATGCAACACAATTTGGTGTCAGTTCAAAAGTGAAAGTGCAAATCATCATCGCGAGCCGCATCCACCAAAGCTCGGAAAGCGCCATCAAAATCCGTCGCTGAGGAGCCAAAGCGGTGAATCTATCAAAAGAATCTCACGAGGGGCAGGATGACGCCGATCGTTGCGTTGAAAAGCGACGCTCGTGTCGATGCATATGAAGAACTAACCTCGAAGAGAACTCACATCCGTGCGAGAGTAACCGTTCCCTGCAAGACAGTGATGGAGTGGAAGATGTCAACCAGTGACCCATCGATGGAAGACATCCTGTTCGAGGATCGAACGCTGTCTGATCTGCAGGGTCGACTAAACCATCTCAACGAACTGATAAGTGCGCTCATGAAGGTCCCACGGACAGCGGATGAGCAGAAGCAGCGTGACGAGTGGAACGAGAGGTGCATCGAGTACGAAGAAAAAACATCTCGAGCTCTCAGTGTGGTGGAAGTCTTCAGAGAGAGAACCAGTGCCAGGGAGCGTGGAAGAGCGGCTAGTATGGCGAACTCGTCGACGACCGAGGGCTCGGCGCGAATGGTGCTCACCAAAGACATTTTTTTTCAGTCAGGGTCAGGGAGGCTGCAGGATGCCCTGCCACCTCGTGGAGAATCATAAATTCTTTCTTCAGGGGAAAATCGAGGTCCGTGGGACTGCTGCCAGGCGCGGTGGGACTCGACGTAGATGAGATCAATGAATATTTCGCTTGCCTTGGTGAGAGGACGGTGGCTGCGGCCATTCCCCACGTTGACCGCGACGAGGACCTTCCGCGTAGAAGAGAGATTGAATTCTCCGGGTTCCATATACCGTCGCCTTTCGAAATAGCGGCCCAACTGGGCGAAATCGACCCAAACAAAATAGCAGGACCTGATGGTATACCGGGCAGAATTTTCAGAGTGGGAGCGCATTCTTTGGTGACTCCTATCCACGATTTAGTTACGGGAATTATCAGGTCAAACACGTATCCCGACGTCTTCAAAACAGCTCTTCTCCACCCGGTTCACAAGTCTGGTTCACGTTCGAATGTTGCAAACTTCAGACCAATATCGCTTCTCCCAATTGCGAATAAGATTGTTGAGAGGACACTCAGTGACCAGATCATTGCCTTTGCTGAGAGAAACGACTTGTTGAGCGATAGACAGTTCGGATCCCAGAAGCCGCGAAACTGTGAACAGGCGGCGCTCTGCCTCATCAATTATGTTGTAAATTGCTTGGAGAGTACTCCACTGTGTCGCGATTTTCTGCGACATTAGTGAGGCGTTTGACTCCGTCTGCCATGCTCGACTACTGAGGGAACCGGATCGACTGGATTACAGGGGTGACGCATTGGAGCTGATCCACTCATATCTGAGAGACAGGAAACAAATATTCAAAACTGGTACTCAGACTAGCCAGCCCGGTTGCGTCCGCACAGGTGTCCCCCAGGGTAGCGTAATCGGTCCAAACTTGTTCATTCTCTACATAAATGATCTCCTTGAGGAACTGCCTGACCGCCTGGCCCTGTCCTTTGCAGACGATACCACCCTTCTGCTGTCCGACCCAGATCCTCACCGACTCGGCTTACGAGCTTCTGCGTGTATTTCTGAGGTCAACCGATGGATGCATGTGAACGGTCTGGTATTAAATTCTGCCGAAACCAAGTTCATATCTTTCAACAGACTACACCCAGTCTTCGACATTCGGGTCCACCATGCCCCCTGTAGCGGCAGAGGTTCGATGCCCTGCCTGTGTGACCTCATTGAGGGCGTGCAGCATCATAGATTCCTTGGACTTATTATTGATGCCAAGCTCAATTTCAAGCAACACATAGACAAATTGTGCGGAAACATCCGCAGGGGTCTTGCTGTCCTCGCCAGAGCCCGCCTGTCCGGTCGACTTCGAACTTTCTCTCTACCACTCCCTGGTCGAGTCCTTTATAAGATATAGCTACCAATATACGGCGGATCCGCCAAACATCTCACAGATACCATAGATTACTGAAGAGAGGACTTAGACTAGTCCGTAACCTCGCGTCCACTACCCCGTCCGGCCCACTCTTCGAAACCGATGACGTTCTCCCGTTCCATAATCTTTACGCCTTCTCCCTTCTGCTACTACTTGCTCCCAGTGCCAAAGTCCTCCCCCGATCCACAATCATTCAACGCGATTCAAAGAAAGGCGATTCTTGCTTACCTCAGCCTTCCGCAGGACTGTTTGCCGCAAGACCCCCAAGCCCAACTTCTGCATACTACACAATGAGCTCCCAGGCGATGTTAGAAACTACTATGACAATCTACTTGTGTGTAAGTCCCACTTTGTGAAAAACCTAACGAGAACCTGTGTGGAGCAATGAAGCAAAGATCGCGTTCTCTAACTGTTAAACTGAGTCCGAACTTGTCTGTATTTTTGCCACCCGATCCCCCCCCCCAAAACCCAAACTCTTTACTTTGATTCGCTTCTCCGCGCAAATTGCAACACGACCAGCAGGTCTCATGCATTCGTGACGAAACTTCTGTATTATCCTTCACGCAAAATGAAGCGAATATTTACAAAAAAAAAAGAATACGGAAGTGTGTTTTCGGCACAGTACGCGTGTCTGTGTGTCTGTGTGTCTTTCTGTTTGTTTGTCTGTCTGTTTGTTTGTCTGTTTGCCTGTTTGTCTGTTTGTCTGTTTGTCTGTTTGTCTGTCTGTTTGTTTGTCTGTTTGTCTGTTTGTCTGTTTGTCTGTTTGTCTGTTTGTCTGTTTGTCTGTTTGTCTGTTTGTCTGTTTGTATGTTTTGTCT
>NW_003803637.1:0-1456 GCF_000255335.2 Galendromus occidentalis
ATCGCTCATTCTTGGTCTGGTCGTCGGACAGAGTGCATCGCAAAAAGCACATGTGGTAGAGATCCTGACCCAAGTCAAGAAGAAGAGGAAAAGAGTGAGTCGGAGCACCGACGAAGAAGAAGAGGAAAAGAGTGAGTCGGAGCACCGACGAAGAAGAAGAGGAAAAGAGTGAGTCGGAGCACCGACGAAGAAGAGAAGTAGAGAGATGGTACGTTGCGCAGGATGCGGGTCGTCCCGCCACCCGCATGAAGAATGTTTCGCGTGGAACAGTGCGTGCCATTACTGTCGCCAACCCGGACATTTCGTCAACCATTGCCCGCGCCTGACGAATCAAGTGTGCTACAGATGCCAGGAAAGAGGGAACTGGCAGCAACACTGCACGAAGGAGAGAAGACCCAGGCAACAGCAACAAGCAGAGCAACAACAGCCAGCTGAGCAGCAACAAGCAGAGCAACAACAGCCAGCAGAGCAGCAACAAGCAGAGCAACAACAGCCGGCAGAGCAACAACAGCAATCTCTGCAGCAACAACAGCAGGCAGCCCAACAAGCGGCCCAACAGCGCCAACAACAACAGGTCGTGCAACAAGTAGAGAGAGCAGCAGGCCGAGCTAGCGGTCCGGCAGAGACAGAGACAAATGGTCGCTCCCGAGCTGCAGGGATTCTTCGCGAGTCGCTCAGCAGAACATCGACGCCGACAGGAAGAGGAAGCAGCGAGGAGGTCTCCCGACCATCCGTATATTCCGATGAACGAAGTAGAGAGGCGACTGGAGATCGAAGACGAGGCTCTAAGAAGGGAGTGGAAGTGCTGATCGGGAGATCAGCGCGGTAGCGTGGTCGAATGTCGTGCGTGGATTGATTATCACGCTAGAGGGCGCCAGAGTCGAGCGTTAGAGAGACGATCTGCGGCCGATCGCGCGAGAATTTAGTGACGGCGGCATCAATGACGTCAGAACTTGAAGTAGAGAGAGATTCATTCGAGCGCAAGCAATCGTGAAGGGTAGTTGTAGGTGTGTGCCAGAGTGACTAGCCGACTAAGTTCAATAAACTCTATTCAACACCAGTTCGTGACATCTGTGTTGCCCACGTAGAGACTAAGCGACATTACAGATGAAGAGAACTTCCGAGGCGGTCACGGAATCCATCGCACACCTTTTTTCGCGCAGTAAATTGCCAGCGGTCGAAAAACGTCTCTCCGGCTCAGCTGAGGTCGCTGGTATTGATAGGAGGACCCGTGCTAATTTGGCTAGAGCAGGAAACGAGGGTTTGTTTTCGAGCCACCACTTCAGGACCTCATCTTGATCGGTTCTCTCAGAAAAACGTGGATGATCATTACGAACGTGCACGTAAATTCGAGATGCGACATTGAAGAGTATCATCAGCGCTCTCAAATGCAATCCAGGCGATTTTCAATTTTCCCGGGGGAATGCAAGAGCTGCGCATTTGTCAAAGGTGTTCA